>NC_053027.1:516422263-516722263 GCF_003073215.2 Triticum urartu | reverse complement strand
CCAGAAAAAGTGTGGCCCACGAACTGAATTTTACAGGAAAGCTGTTGAGCAGCTTAAGTCTGGTCAGGATATTAAGGTCATGGACTGCAACTATCTGGTCTGGACAGCTTACAGTGGTCTAGGGAACAGGATCTTGACAATCGCCTCGGCATTTCTGTATGCAATCCTTACAAACAGAGTCTTACTTGTCGACGGAGACAAAGGCACCGCAGATCTCTTCTGCGAACCATTTCCTGAAACTTCATGGTTGCTGCCGTCAGATTTCCCCATTAAGCAGTTCAAGAACTTCAGCATTGGCTCTCCTGAGAGTTATGGAAACATGCTGAAGAGTAAAGTTGTTCATTCTAGCCCTGCTTTTCTCTATCTTCATTTGGCTCATGACTATAGTGAGTATGATAAGCTTTTCTTTTGTGAAGATAATCAGCAGTATCTCCAGACAATCCCATGGCTGATCCTGAAATCAGATAATTACTTTGTACCTTCACTTTTCCTGATCCCGGCATACCAAGAGGAACTCATGAGGCTTTTCCCCCAGAGAGATGCTGTTTTCCACCACTTGGGACGTTACTTGTTTCACCCCAGCAATGCCGTCTGGGGCATGATTACAAGATACTATGATTCTTATCTTGCCAGAGCTGATGAAAAGTTGGGTATCCAGATCAGAGTCTTCGACACCGAAACTGGTCCGTTTCAGCATGTCCTGGATCAGGTCCTTGCATGTACATTCAAGGAACACTTGTTGCCAGAGGTTAATACTCAAGAGCCAATTGTCTCACCAAGGAAGGCCAAGTCGAAAGCTGCTCTAGTTACTTCATTAAACTCGGGATACTGTGATAAATTCAGAAACATGTACTGGGAACATCCTACGGCAAATGGCGAGACAATTAGCTTCCACCAGCCAAGTCACGAGGAACATCAGAACTCAGACAAGAAAATGCACAACAGGAAAGCCTGGGCAGAGATATATCTGTTAAGCTTATCTGATGTCATGGTGACCAGTGCATGGTCAACTTTTGGGTATGTTGCCCAGGGTCTCAGTGGTTTGAAGCCATGGCTTCTGTTCAAGCCTGAGAACCGCACTGCCCCTGATCCGCCTTGCCGCCAAGTTCTGTCCATGGAACCATGTTTTCATGCTCCACCTTTCTATGATTGCAAAACTAAGAGAGGAACTGATACGGGAAAACTTGTCCCACATGTAACACATTGTGAAGATATGAGCTGGGGGCTTAAGCTAGTCGATCAGAATTAGTGGTAGATGTGGTGCGTATTTCCTATCCAAATCATATATGTACAGTGCAAGCCAATATATGCTTAGTTGTGTGGTATAGGTGCAACTCTGTTTCTATATTGCAGGAAAGTGTTTTCTGGCTTGGCTGATATAGATGCAATTACATTAACTGCTGCATTTGTTCTCAAAGATATGTTCTGCAACTTGCAGGACATGCTAGTATTAATTTCCTTGTCTGTAGTATTTTCATGTTCTGCGACTTACATTCAAGCATATGCAAAAAGCCATGGCAGCGTTTTTATGCTGCCGCAGAGTTTTGCCGAAATGATGCCCATGTCGGATAACTGCAAAGATGGTGCCATGGCAGAGTTTCATCGAAAAAACACAAGCATATACTGCAGACTAGGATCAATTGCAAGAACCAGAAGCATCATTGTTTCAATATAAACTATAATATCTTGTTTGCATTTGAAGAAAATCAACTTTTCATCCCATCTGTATGGCAATTGTGTAGTGAGTTTCCTATAGTTCCTCCAACAGAAGCTCCATATTCAGTTTTTGTGACTGATCGGACCTTGCAAAGAAGAGAGCCGAGTAGAAGTACCCTTCCTGTAACAAATCATTGTGATTTTTTGTGCTACACCTTTAGATGGAAAAAGGGGGGAAAGAGCGAAATTTCGAGACAGAGTTTTCAAGACAAGGTTAGTGCATGAATGATATTTTTGTTGAAAGGATCTGAAAGATGTGTCAAAAGGTTCTCAATGGGCCCAGCGTGAGTCACAGACGCTTGCACAATAAAGCCAAGCATAGCAACCATTGCCAACCTCCCTGTAATTGATAGCAATAATATTAGCAAATCACAAATATTACTGCAGGAATATCTTGCAATCCATCGTACTTCGAGAAAGTGAACCTACCATTCTTAATTTCTTTCAGCTTCACTTCATTCGCATTCTCTATATCCTTGGCGAGTCCCATTGGGTTAAATAGTGGACCCCCAGGGTATCTGTTCAGATTTGAGAATTGTAATAATGATAATTTAGTTAAAGCATCGAGCGAGAGACTTGCCATTTGCCAAGGGAAATGGTTTCAGTCTTCAGTTGGAGAATGTTGCTTACCCTGGCTGTGAACCCGCAAGTGAAGCTTCTATCCCAAGGAATGTCCCTTCCTTTGCTTGTGATCCTGGACTAACGAAGTCCATGTACCTCTTGGTTTCGACAAATCTGTCGAGGATCAGATTTATGACAGAAACAGGTCAGTCATGCCCTGTTTCAAGTCACTACAGTCTACACCATTTAAAACTTCTGAGTTACTGGATGAACTCTTATGCAACTGACTAAATGTTTCAGTTGGATGTTGAATTACCCCATCAAGAGAAGCTGGACAAAGAAGAGTGCTGTGGTGTTGGCGAAGTCAAATTTCGTGGCACCTGCTTCAAACCACACGGGTAGGTTGCCGAGTCCTGATACACGGATCAACTACACAGAAACACACCAGTTAGACCATAGAAGAAAAGAGAGCATCAAAGCCATCGATTCCATGTTTGGTTTCTGCAAGTATGTTTCAGTGTGGTAGGAATACTATTAATCTTGGAAAAAAATTCCTAGGATGCTCTTGTGGAGCTGATGTGTTGGACATGAACTTGCTGACGTTGAGATTGTTATTTTCATTTGGCTCAATAGTTCCCTATGTCATATCTTGGTTTCTCTCTCTCTTTTCTTTAACTAGAGGTATTGCCCTTCCATTTCCATTATCAAAATTCAGAAGTCATGCTTGTTTTCTCACTGTGTTTCTCATAGTTCATCCTAATTTAAGCACCTCTCCAGCTAATTTTGCAAAATCAAGCTTCAGTGCTATGGTTTCTTTAAACTGAGAACATATGACATTCCACAGGAATTAGCAAAGAGGTCAAGTGAGCAACGAACTTACGTCGGTTCCGAGGATGCCGGCAACCCCTGCCATGGCGAACCGGCAGTGCACGAGCTCGGCCTGGACGTACCACTTCAAGTCCTCGGGCTGCTCCCCGAGCCCCAGGGGATCAAACCCGTAGTCACCAGGCAGCCTACAACGACAAACACCAAGCAACCCATCAGCCTAACAAGCAAACCAACCATCACCACCCGCAGAGAACGCCGGCAGAGATTGGCACGGGTGACTGACGTGCCGTCGAGGTACGCCGGCGGGTCCAGCCCCGGCAGCCATGTGGCGCGCTCCGCGGTGGCCCGGACCGCGAACGGAGCTTGGACGTGGTGTCCAGGCATGGTGACCATGCTCCTGCTGCCGAAAGGTGTGGGGGGCCTGGAGGAGAGGGTGCAGACTCTTCCATGGGCGTTAGCTGCTAGCGCCATGGCCGCCGCCGCGCCGCCGCCGCCGGACTTGGCTGGCTGACCCCTTGCTCGCCTGACTGCTGCCGGCGAGGGTCCTTCTTGGCTGCTGCTATTTTGGTTGGGGCGTGTGGGTGGTGCGTCGGACGGATCAAAAAAGGCGTGGATATGGAACTAGAGGCGTTCGTACTTCGTAGCTCCAGTGGCTGTGGAGTCTGCAGCTTGTGTGACTTTTTTTTCCAGGGGATGCAGCTTGTGTGCTGGTTCCAGGCCGGAGTGTATTGAACGGGTTGGGCCAGGGATTTTGTTCCAACGGTATGGTTGGGCCGTCGTCGGCCCACGGCTGGCTGCGACGTCTCGGCATGGGCGTGTCTGTAGAGCTGAGAGTGACGGACAGCGCTTGTGCTGATGCATGAACCGTGGTTCCAGTCTATTCATCACACTTGCCAAAATATATTTAAACAAATCTTATGCGAATAGGAGATTTTCTTTTCAGCTAAAAGGAAATATATAGGAATATGAGAATTTCCTTTTCTTCAGCTAAAAGGAATTAAAGGGAGAAATTTAAACATATGGATTTGGGATGAATACAAACATGAGGTCATTCTAGATGGATGTGGAGACTACCTCCGGATTTCTCGCTTTTGCTCTGGTTAGGATAGGTGGTTTTAGATGGCATTGGGTTTTCGCCCCATGGTGAGCTGCTCGATGACGAGTGCTTGCAGTGGGTTTTCCAGTGGTGTCTTAAACTCGCTTTCCCCTTTTCAGTTTCCTTAAGACCTGGACTCTGTATTTTCGTTATGTCATAGTAATGGAAAGGGGTAATGCTCGGTTCAAAACAAAAAACAAAAAAACACACGAGGTCGTGTTTTATATTTTCTTTCTTCAGCCTGTGTCTGAAATGCAGTTTAGAAGGTGCCCAAGCATGCATACAGCTCAGAAAAAGAAAGAAGTTGCCCATTAGACTCTTTGGGCGGATCCGCCTGTTTGACTGTTCTGGGCTGTTTGGCTAATCCGCTTTTTTGGTGCTTGTTTTTCGGAACAGGTCACAGAACACCTGACATCTCAATTCACACCGCCTTTTTCATTCCTGCGGGTTTTCAGTTACGCTGGTGTTTGTTAACAGATCTAAACATGATGAACACGTTTGGTTGCCCGTATAAGGTCCAACCAGGGTGTCGCGCGGGAAGAAACTGAGCTGTTTGGTTGCTAGCATACACTATTGGGCGTGCATCGCATGAAGTTTAAAGCACCTCTAGGCTTGTCTCGCGAGGCACGCTCGAATCGGCAGTTTCTCGCGAGCCAGGCCCGAGCGGGGCACGTGGGTGGCGGGGGCTGCACGCGAGGAGCCACCCTCGAGAAACCGAGCTGCTTCCTGAAGCGCCGGCAGTTATTACCCTCGCCTTCCCTCACCGCTCTCTCTTCCCTTTCCCTTCTTCCCACTCTCACCGATGGCAGCGGCGGCGTGTAGCAGATCGGAGAACAGCAAGTCGACCCCCGGCCACCTTCACCGGCATCAGCAGCAGCACTTCGGCAATGGCGGTAAGCTATTTTTTCCCCTCCTCGCCTACTACTTCGCATTCGACTCGAGTTTAGATTTGATCCGTGTTAGGGGAACGGGGAATCGGGGTAAACACCATACAGGTGATCATAGCATCGTCATGACTACCGGTAGATATGAGGTTTCCAGTCTGGATTGAGTATAATATGAATGGGGATTAGGGTTCATCTTACATAGTACGCACAGATCCTAGCCTCGAGGACACTAGAGGCGATTGGAGCGGCGAGTGGCCTTGGTCTTGGTCTTCTCCTGCACCACCGTCTCTTCTTCCTCGTTGGAGTCCACCTCGATTGGCATGCTTCGGTTTCCTGGCTCCGGGCCCTCACAATCATTGCCATCGCATCCTCTTCTTCCCCTTCCATAGGCACATTATTTGTGGTGAAGTACATGCCGACACGATGGTCATGAGGACGCCGATACTGTCTGTACTTGGCCCACTTTGCCCTCTATCCAGCGTCGCCGTATTCAGCCTGATTCATGGTCCAGTGAAGCATGTCGACTGACATAGCGCTCTCCACTGGGTCAGGAATCAGTGTCTTCAACTCCTTCAGCGTCGCCTTCTTCAACACAACGTCTAACTCTTTGTGCAGATCTTCCATCCTGCTGAAGTTTGAGCACACTTCCATGGTGTTCTAAAACTTAGTGCGGTCACCCAGCGAGCTGTAGGAAATATGCCCTAGAGGCAATAATAAATTAGTTATTATTATATTTCCTTGTTCATATTTCCTTGTTCATGATAATCGTTTATTATCCATGCTAGAATTTTATTGATAGGAAACTCAGATACATGTGTGGATACATAGACAACACCATGTCCCTAGTAAGCCTCTAGTTGACTAGCTCGTTGATCAATAGATGGTTACGGTTTCCTGACCATGGACATTGGATTAATAACGGGATCACATCATTAGGAGAATGATGTGATGGACAAGACCCAATCCTAAGCCTAGCACAAATATCGTGTAGTTCGTATGCTAAAGCTTTTCTAATGTCAAGTATCATTTCCTTAGACCATGAGATTGTGCAACTCCCGGATACCGTAGATGCTTTGGGTGTGCCAAACGTCACAACGTAACTGGGTGGCTATAAAGGTAACACACGTATCTCCGAAAGTGTCTGTTGGGTTGGCACGAATCGAGACTGGGATTTGTCACTCCGTGTAAACGGAGAGGTATCTCTGGGCCCACTCGGTAGGACATCATCATAATGTGCACAATGTGATCAAGGAGTTGATCACGGGATGATGTGTTACGGAACGAGTAAAGAGACTTGCCGGTAACGAGATTGAACAAGGTATCGGGATACCGACGATCGAATCTCGGGCAAGTATCGTACCGCTAGACAAGGAATTGTATACGGGATTGATTAAGTCCTTGACATCGTGGTTCATCCGATGAGATCATCGTGGAACATGTGGGAGCCAACATGGGTATCCAGATCCCGCTGTTGGTTATTGACCGGAGAGTCATCTCGGTCATGTCTGCATGTCTCCCGAACCCGTAGGGTCTACACACTTAAGGTTCGGTGACGCTAGGGTTATAGAGATATTAGTATGCGTAACCCGAAAGTTGTTCGGAGTCCCGGATGAGATCCCGGACGTCACGAGGAGTTCCGGAATGGTCCGGAGGTAAAGATTTATATATGGGAAGTCTTGTTTTGGTCGCCGGAAAAGTTTCGCGCATTATCGGTATTGTAATCGGTATTGTACCGGGAGTGCCGAAAGGGGTCCGGGGGTCCACCTGCCCCGGGGGGCCACATGGGCTGTAGGGGTGTGCGCCTTGGCCTATATGGGCCAAGGGCACCAGCCCCAAGAGGCCCATGCGCCAAGAGATAAGGGAAAGAAAGAGTCCTAAAGGGGGAAGGCACCTCCTAGGTGCCTTGGGGAGGATGGACTCCTCCCTGGCCGCACCCTTCCTTGGAGGAAGGGCCAAGGCTGCGCCGCCCCCCCCCCTCTCCCTTGGCCCTATATATATAGTGGGGGGAAGGGAGGGCAGCCACACCTATGCCTGGCGCCTCCCTCTCCCTCCCGTGACACATCTCCCTCCTCCCGCAGCGCTTGGCGAAGCCCTGTTGGAATCCCGCTACTTCCACCATCACGCCGTCGTGCTGCTGGATCTCCATCAACCTCTCCTCCCCCCTTGCTGCATCAAGAAAGAGGAGACGTCGCTGCTCCGTACGTGTGTTGAACGTGGAGGTGCCGTCCGTTCGGCGCTAGGATCATCAGTGATTTGGATCACGACGAGTACGACTCCTTCAACCCCGTTCTCTTGACGCTTCCGCATAGCGATCTACAAGGGTATGTAGATGCACTCTCCTTCCCTCGTTGCTGGTTTCTCCATAGATAGATCTTGGTGACACGTAGGAAAATTTTGAATTTCTGCTACGTTCCCCAACAGTGGCATCATGATCTAGGTCTATGCGTAGTTTCTATGCACGAGTAGAACACAAAGTAGTTGTGGGCGTTGATTTTGTTCAATATGCTTACCGTTACTAGTCCAATCTTGATTCGGTGGCATTGTGGGATGAAGCGGCCCGGACCGACCTTACACGTACTCTTACGTGAGACTGGTTCCACCGACTGACATGCACTAGTTGCATAAGGTGGCTAGCGGGTGTCTATCTCTCCCACTTTAGTTGGATCGGATTCGATGAAAAGGGTCCTTATGAAGGGTAAATAGCAATTGGCATATCACGTTGTGGTTTTTGCGTAGGTAAGAAACGTTCTTGCTAGAAACCCATAGCAGCCACGTAAAACATGCAAACAACAATTAGAGGACGTCTAACTTGTTTTTGCAGGGTATGCTATGTGATGTGATATGGCCAAAAGGATGTGATGAATGATATATGTGATGTATGAGATTGATCATGTTCTTGTAATAGGAATCACGACTTGCATGTCGATGAGTATGACAACCGGCAGGAGCCATAGGAGTTGTCTTAATTTATTTATGACCTGCGTGTCAACATAAACGTCATGTAATTACTTTACTTTATTGCTAACCGTTAGCTGTAGTAGTAGAAGTAATAGTTGGCGAGACAACTTCATGAAGACACGATGATGGAGATCATGATGATGGAGATAGTGGTGTCATGCCGGTGACGATGATGATCATGGAGCCCCGAAGATGGAGATCAAAAGGAGCAATATGATATTGGCCATATCATGTCACTATTTGATTGCATGTGATGTTTATCATGTTTATACATCTTATTTGCTTGGAACGACGGTAGTAAATAAGATGATCCCTCATTAAAATTTCAAGAAAGTGTTCCCCCTAACTGTGCACCGTTGTGAAAGTTCGTCGTTTCGAAGCACCACGTGATGATTGGGTGTATAGATTCTTACGTTCGAATACAACGGGTGTTGACGAGCCTAGCATGTACAGACATGGCCTCGGAACACATGCGAAACACTTAGGTTAACTTGACGAGCCTAGCATGTACAGACATGGCCTCGGAACACAAGAGACCGAAAGGTCGAGCATGAGTCGTATGGTAGATACGATCAACATGAAGATGTTCACCGATGTTGACTAGTCCGTCTCACGTGATGATCGGACACGGCCTAGTTGACTCGGATCATGTAATCACTTAGATGACTAGAGGGATGTCTATCTGAGTGGGAGTTCGTAAGATGAACTTAATTACCCTAAACATAGTCAAAAGGTCTTCGCAAATTATTTCGTAGCTCGCGCTTCAGTTCTACTGTTTAGATATGTTCCTAGAGAAAAATTAGTTGAAAGTTGATAGTAGCATTTATGCAGACAGTAGAAGGCTTATGTCCTTAATGCACCGCTCAGTGTGCTGAACCTCGAACGTCGTCTGTGGATGTTGCGAACATCTGACATACACATTTTGATGACTACATGATAGTTCAGTGTGTAATGCTAAATGGTTTAGAATTGAGGCACCAAAGATGGTTTTTGAAACATCGCAGAACATATGAGATGTTCCAAGGACTGAAATTGGGATTTCAGGCTCGTGCCCACGTTAAGAGGTATAAGACCTCCGACGATTTTCTTAGCCTACAAACTAAGGGAGAAAATCTCAATTGTTGAGCTTGTGCTCAGATTGTCTGAGTACAACAATCGCTTGAATCAAGTGGGAGTTGATCTTCCAAATGAAATAGTGATAGTTCTCCGAAGTCATTACCACCAAGCTGCTAGAGCTTCGTGATGAACTATAATATATCAGGGACATATATGATGATCCTTGAGATATTCGCAATGTTTGACACCACAAAAGTAGAAATCAAGAAGGAGCATCAATTGTTGATGGTTGGTGAAACCACTAGTTTCAAGAAGGGCAAGGACAAGAAGGGATACTTCATGAAACGGCAAATCAGCTGCTGCTCCAGTGAAGAAACCCAAGGTTGAACCCAAACCCGAGACTAAGTGCTTCTGTAATAAGGGGAACAACCACTGGAGCAGAATTACCCTAGATACTTGGTAGATGAGAAGGCTGGCAAGGTCGATAGAAGTATATTGGATATACATTGTGTTAATGTGTACTTTACTAGTACTCCTAGTAGCACCAGGGTATTAGATACTGGTTCGGTTGCTAAATGTTGGTAACTCGAAATAAAAGCTACGGAATAAACGGAGACTAGCTAAAGGTGAGCTGACGATATGTGTTGGAAGTGTTTCCAATGTTGATATGATCAAAGCATCGCACGCTCCCTCTACCATCGAGATTGGTGTTAAACCTAAATAATTGTTATTTGGTGTTTGCGTTGAGCATAGACATGATTGGATTATGTCTATCACAATGCGGTTATTCATTTAAAGAGAATAATAGTTACTCTGTTTATTTGAATAATACCTTCAATGGTCTTGCACCTAAAATGAATGGTTTATTGAATCTCGATCGTAGTGATACACATGTTCATGCCAAAAGATATAAGATAGTAATGATAGTACCACCTACTTGTGGCACTGCCACGTAAGTCATATCGGTATAAAACACATGAAGAAGCTCCATGTTGATGGATCTTTGGGCTCACTTGTTTTTGAAAAGTTTGAGACATGCGAACCATGTCTATTGGTGTATATGCATGAAGAAACTCCATGAAAATGGACCGTTTGGACTCACTTGATTTTGAATCACTTGAGACATGCAAATCATACCACATGGGCAAGATGACTGAAATCCTCGTTTTCAGTAAAATGGAACTAGAAAGCAACTTGTTGGAAGTAATACATTTTGATGTGTGCAGTCCAATGAGTGTTGAGGCGTGTAGTGGATATCGTTATGTTCTTACTTCACAGATGATTTGAGTAGATATTGAGTACATTTACTTGATGAATCACGAGTCTGAATTATTGAAAGGTTCAAGTAATTTCAGGGTGAAGTTGAAAGATCGTCGTGACAAGAGGATAAAATGTCTATGATATGATCGTAGAGATGAATATCTAAACTACGAGTTTGGCACAGAATTAAGACATTGTGGAAATTTTTTCACAACCAATACAGCCAAGAACACCATGGTGTGATGGTGTGTCCGTACATCATAACTGCACCCTATTGGATATGATGCGTACCATGATGTCTCTTATCGAATTGCCACGATAGTTTATGGGTTAGGCATTAGAGACAACCACATTCACTTTAAAAGGGGCACCACGTAATTTTGATGAGATGACACTGTATGAACTATGGTTTAGAGAAACCTAAGCTGTCATTTCTTGAAAGTTTGGGGCTGCGACGCTTATGTGAAAAAATTTCAGGCTAATAAGCTCGAACCCAAAGCGGATAAATGCATCTTCATAGGACACCCAAAACAGTTGGGTATACCTCCTGTCTCAGATCCGAAAGCAATAAGGCATTGTTTCTAGAATCGGGTCCTTTCTCGAGGAAAAGTTTCTCTCGAAGGAATTGAGTGGGAGGATGGTAGAGACTTGATGAGGTTATTGAACCGTCACTTCAACTAGTGTATAGCAGGGCACAAAGAGTTGTTCATGTGGCACCTACACCAATTGAAGTGGAAGCTTATGATATTGATCATGAGACTTCGGATCAAGTCACTCCCAAACCTCGTAGGATGACAAGGATGCGTACTACTTCAGAGTGGTACGTAATCCTGTCTTGGAAGTCATGTTGCTAGACAACAATGAACCTACGAGCTATGGAGAAACGATGGTGGGCCTGGATTCCAAAATGGCTTGAGGCCATATAATCCGAGAGAGGATCCATATATGAAAACAAAGTGTAGACTTTGGAAGAACTACTTGATGGTCGTAAGGCTGTTAGGTACATATGAATTTTAAAAGGAAGACGGACAATGATGGTAAGTATCACCATTAAGAAAGCTCGACTTGTCGTTAAGATGTTTTCCGACAAGTTCAAGGAGTTGACTACGATGAGACTTTCTCACTCGTAGCGATGCTAAGAGTCTGTTGGAATTATATTAGCAATTACTGCGTTATTTGTGAAATCTTGCAGATAGGATGCCAAAAACCATTGTTTCCTCGACGATTTTTGAGGAAAGGTTGTATGTGATACAACCGGAAGGTTTTGTTAATCCTGAAAGATGCTAATAAGTATGCAAAGCTCCAGCAATCCTTCTAAGGACTGGAGTAAGCATCTCGGAGTTGGAATGTATGCTTTGATAAGATGGTCAAAGTTTTGGGTGTATACAAAGTTTATGAGAAACTTGTATTTCCAAAGAAGTGAGTGGGAGCACTATAGAATTTCTGATAAATATATGTTGACATATTGTTGATCAGAAATGACATAGAATTTCTGGAAAGCATATAGGGTTATTTGGAAAGTATTTTTCAATGGAAAGCCTAGATTAAGCTACTTGAACATTGAGCATCAAGATCTATAAGGATAGATCAAAATTCTTAATGGTACTTTCAAATGAGCACATACCTTGACATGATCTTGAAGGTGTTCAAGATGGACCAGTCAAAGAAGGAGTTCTTGCCTGAGTTGTAAGGTATGAAGTTAAGACTTAAAGCTCGACCACGGCAGAAGAAAGAGGAAGGACGAAGGTCGTCCCCTATGCTTTTGTCATAGGCTCTATACGGTATGCCATGCTGAGTACCGCACCTGATGTGTGCCTTGCCACATATCTGGCAAGAGGGTACAAAGGTAATCTAGGAGTAGATCACCAGATAGCGGTCTAAATTATCCTTAGAGGAATAAGGATATGTTTCTCGGTTATGGAGGTGATAAAGAGTTCGACGTAAAGAGTTATGTCGATGCAAGCTTAACACCTATCCGGATAGCTCTGAGTAGAGATACCGGATACGTATAATGGAGCAACAATTTAGAATAGCTCCAAGTAGAACAGTTATTTGAAATGGCTCCAAATATAGCGTAGTAGCTGCATCTACAAGATGACATAGAGATTTGCGAAGTACATACGGATCTGAAAGATTCAGACCCGTTGACTATAACATCTCTCACAAGCATAACATGTTCAAACCCAGAACTCATCGAGTGTTAATCACATGGTAATGTGAACTAGATTATTGACTCTAGTAAACTCTTTGGGTGTTAGTCACATGGGGATGTGATCTTGAGTGTTAATCACATATCGATGTGAACTGGATTATTGACTCTAGTGCAAGTGGGAGACTGTTGGAAATATGCCCTAGAGGCAATAATAAATTAGTTATTATTATATTTCCTTGTTCATGATAATCGTTTATTATCCATGCTAGAATTGTATTGATAGGAAACTCAGATACATGTGTGGATACATAGACAACACCATGTCCCTAGTAAGCCTCTAGTTGACTAGCTCGTTGATCAATAGATGGTTACGGTTTCCTGACCATGGACATTGGATGTCATTGATAACGGGATCACATCATTAGGAGAATGATGTGATGGACAAAGACCCAATCCTAAGCCTAGCACAAAGATCGTGTAGTTCGTATGCTAAAGCTTTTCTAATGTCAAGTATCATTTCCTTAGACCATGAGATTGTGCAACTCCCGGATACCGTAGGAATACTTTGGGTGTGCCAAACGTCACAACATAACTGGGTGGCTATAAAGGTACACTACAGGTATCTCCGAAAGTGTCTGTTGGGTTGGCACGAATCGAGACTGGGTTTTGTCACTCCGTGTAAACGGAGAGGTATCTCTGGGCCCACTTGGTAGGACATCATCATAATGTGCACAATGTGATCAAGGAGTTGATCATGGGATGATGTGTTACGGAACGAGTAAAAGAGACTTGCCGGTAACGAGATTGAACAAGGTATCGGGATACCGACGATCGAATCTCGGGCAAGTATCGTACCGCTAGACAAAGGGAATTGTATACGGGATTGATTAAGTCCTTGACATCGTGGTTCATCCGATGAGATCATCGTGGAACATGTGGGAGCCAACATGGGTATCCAGATCCCGCTGTTGGTTATTGACTGGAGAGTCATCTCGGTCATGTCTGCATGTCTCCCGAACCCATAGGGTCTACACACTTAAGGTTCGGTGACGCTAGGGTTATAGAGATATTAGTATGCGGTAACCCGAAAGTTGTTCGGAGTCCCGGATGAGATCCCGAACGTCACGAGGAGTTCCGGAATGGTCCGGAGGTAAAGATTTATATATGGGAAGTCTTGTTTTGGTCGCCGGAAAAGTTTCGCGCATTATCGGTATTGTACCGGGAGTGCCGAAAGGGGTCCGGGGGTCCACCAAGGGGGTCCACCTGCCCCGGGGGGCCACATGGGCTGTAGGGGTGTGCGCCTTGGCCTATATGGGCCAAGGGCACCAGCCCCAAGAGGCCCATGCGCCAAGAGATAAGGGAAAGAAAGAGTCCTAAAGGGGGAAGGCACCTCCTAGGTGCCTTGGGGAGGATGGACTCCTCCCTGGCCGCACCCTTCCTTGGAGGAAGGGCCAAGGTTGCACCCCCCCTCTCCCTTGGCCCTATATATATAATGGGGGGAAGGGAGGGCAGCCACACCTAAGCCCTGGCGCCTCCCTCTCCCTCCCGTGACACATCTCCCTCCTCCCGCAACGCTTGGCGAAGCCCTGTTGGAATCCCGCTACTTCCACCACCACGCCGTCGTGCTGCTGGATCTCCATCAACCTCTCCTCCCCCCTTGCTGGATCAAGAAAGAGGAGACGTTGCTGCTCCGTACGTGTGTTGAACGCAGAGGTGCCGTCCGTTCGGCGCTAGGATCATCGGTGATTTGGATCACGACGAGTACGACTCCTTCAACCCCGTTCTCTTGAACGCTTCCGCATAGCGATCTACAAGGGTATGTAGATGCACTCTCCTTCCCTCGTTACTGGTTTCTCCATAGATAGATCTTGGTGACACGTAGGAAAATTTTGAATTTCTGCTACATTCCCCAACACGAGCACCCTAGGAAGAAAGCCCTCCATTCAATGCCCCAAGGGAAGGGGGTGGGGTTCATGGCGTTGGGTTAGAGGTAGAGTGAGAGACAAAGAGGTGGTGGGTAAGTGGTGACCCTCACGGTGGGTAAATAAAGGGGCACACGAACATAGATTTTAATGGTGATGTTGCAAGGTTCATAATGCAGATCCTGACCCAGCCTTTGAACATCTTCATAATGCAGATCGAGACGGAGAACAAGGGAAATGAGGTGGTCGACAAGGGCAAGGACGTGGTGCCGCCCTCAGAGGTGACGCCCGTCCAGAGCCCGACCACGGACGAAGACGTGCCAGAGGAGCCCCCCAGCGGCAAGCGGCGGAACTACGACCATTACCATGAGGTTGGAGGGCCAACCACCTTCTGCAAGGTGATCATGCCCCCCCAGCTCGAGGCCATACCTATGCCGCTGGACTTAACGAAGCAATTCGTGTCCGTGCCGCAAGAGTTCTAGCTGAAGACGAACATTGGCTGCGCCTGGAGGGGTCACTGTCCGGCTGTTGAATGACAGGGTCACCCTCGATCAGGGTTGGGCCACCTTAGCTGCCGTCCATCAAATCAAGATAGGCTTCATGTTGACCTTCAAGCTACTGACTCCCGACATGCTGAAGGTCATCGTCTTCAATGATGATGGCATTGAAGTGGTGACCAGGTGCGGGAAGCACGACGACGCCTTCACTGCGAATGCCTAGGACAGCACATCGTATGCTCCAACTGCTTTAGTTTAATATCGAACTGCTTAGTACTATGATTGGACTGATCTATTTATGTGTGGCACAATATTTATGCTTACTACTATGTTCTGTTGTGTGTGTTCTTCCTGACGCTGGTGTGTGGTGGTAACCTCACCACATCGCCGAAGAGGTTATCAGAAAACAAGGGTTGCATGCAACCAAACAACGTGCTTATCTGTGAGTTCAGACAATGCGGGCAACCAAACACCATGCGCTAAGTTATTCCCTAATGCAGTCAACTCAACGCAGCGAGGGGTTCAACGCTGTCCTTAAGCGATATGTGAACCCACACAAGTTCATTTTGAACTTTGTGAAGCAATATCAGAAAATCCAAACACACATACTAGTCCGGGAGGGTTCAAAAGACTACAGGACAGGACATTTACAGACTGAAATGTGGTCATCCTACCCAATAGAGAAGCAGGCGTACGGTTCGTATACTAGGGACTTGTACGAGAAGTTTCGTGATGAGTTTCAGTTGACTACAAGGTACAATGTGCGACCGCATGGTGAAAACTTGTATGAGGTTTACCCCAATCAAGAGTGGGTTGCCAAATATGGTTCTAGGGGCTATTTTGTCACGGTGGAAGCTAGTGCTGGAGACTACAGATGTGACTGCTGCAAGATTGAGAGGGACGGCATGCTTTGCTGCCATATCTTGAAAGTTTTCAACCAACTTGGTGTTGATGAAATCCTAGCGCAGTACATACTTAGAAGATGGACACCTATGGCAATTCCCAACGCACCCCCTGCTGTCGAAGAGCAACCGGATGAGATGCCACCACAATCGAAAAAGGAACTCAGGCATGCAAATCTGATGATGGATTTTGGTAGTCTTGCCCGGGTTGCTAGTGCGTCAGATGCTGCGACGGATATTGTAAAGAAACATATGCGTGGTGCGCGTCATGAAATCAAAAATCTCAACATGTCAAAGAAGAAGAAACCGGCAGCACCAACAAGTGGGCCCTCTGGTGGTTCTCCACCATCAGCTGATGGTTCTGCACCACAACCGAGTAACTCTCTGGCAACTGGTGGCCCTGCGGTGCGTCCTGGAGGGCCTTCACAAGCCCCTTCTGGACCTAGGCAGCAGCGACCTACTTCTGCGCCACCACCGAGAAACACTCAGGCAACTAGTGGCCCTGCGGTGCGTGCTGATGAACCTGCACAAACCTCTTCTGGACCTAGGCAGCAGCGACCTACTTCTGCAACGCGGAGAAAAAACGCACCAAACCTAACTGGCAACTCTATGAGTGAGGATGGACACCAACAAACAGCATTCGGGGCTGCAGCGGTGCAAAAAGGGGTTGTACCACTACCCATGAGCCCTCCCACACAAGGCTGCTAGCCTGTACAGCAACTGTCAGGATATGTGCCACTGAACAGTGGAGCAGCGCCGCACCTTTCAAGGGGCTCGACAATGACAAGGCCTGTGCAAGTGCTAAGAGGAGCTGCGCCACAACTTTTGATGGATACGTCACTAGCAAGAGGGCCTGCGCGACCTCCTATGGGTCCTAGACCAGCAATTTGGCCTGCACCACAAACTATGGGGGCTATACAACCACCGCGGGGGCCTAACGCAGCAAACACAACCTATGTGGCTGGTCCTGGACTGGCACCATTGCCTGCATCAACAGCAACACTGGATGGCTGGATTGGGCAGCATCCAGGGTCTTCAACAACACAAGAAGAAAATGCCAATGCAATTTCATCTCCTACTGCGCAAGCTCCTGGTGGATATGCGCACCAACCGCTCAGTATGGCATCTCTACATGCAGCTGTTGCAGCCGCACAAGGTACTACGATGGTTGAACCACAGTTTGGAAGACCTGCTACCACACTTGGCCCTGCAATTCCTAGAGACCCTCCAAAATCAACAACAAAAGGGAGGGCAAAGTCAAAAAGAATTCAATCAGCACTTGAGCTGCATCCGAAGAGAAAGAACAAGTGCAGCTATTGTGGTTCTTTTAACCACAATGGTGCAAGCTACCCGACCAGATTGGCGTAATGGTCACACAGTGACCAGATGGATGAAAAAGATGTGTCGAATGGCATTGACGAGTTAAACTATTTGTGGGTCCATATGTTTGAACATCCTAAACTATTATTTATGGTTTATAGTTTCTTGTGGCTGACTTGCCTCACACTAGAGTTTTGAGTTGCCTGGTTATAAGTTTTGAGTTGCCTGTTGTGTGCTTTGAATTGCCGCGCAAACACCCTTGCCCTCCCCATAATAGTCGAAAACTTACATACATAAGATTCTGCAATGCTATAAAATGCAACAATTCCCTGGTTACGTAATGATCATACTATTTGTCTTTCATTTGTCTTTTATGGGTTCTTCTGAATAACTTGCCTCAAATTAAAGCTTAAATTGCCTTTTTATGCAATAGAGTTGCCTGGTCCAAGTTGTTATACAGGCAACTCCTCCCCCGGCACTCCAAAATTCACAAAAGAGCAAAAGAAACAACACATGCATTTACATGGATGTAGCGCGCGTGAGGGGAGAAAAAACTGACCTATGCTAACTTGAGTATGGTTTTCCATGGAGCATTGTTGTTGGCGTTGTCAACCCACGTGTTAGTCAATTGTTTCCTGATGCTTGGAATATCCTCAGCTGTGAATTTTGGAACAGCCCTTGCCTCCCAACCGTTTGCTATCGTCAGAGCAAAAACACCACAGTCGAACCTAAACAAAAAATTGAAAAAAGAACTGGATGCTTACTCTATGTAGTATTGTGTCGCTTGTAAAAAACTGAACAAAACCATAGTTAATATGTGAAAAGAAGTGGATGCTTACTCATTATTTTGTTTTGGAACGTCGATGTTGGTAAGCCCAAACTCATCCAGCGAGACGCGGGAACTGGCGTAATGCTCTTCCCATAGAGACCGAAAACTTGCAACCATTTTCCTTGCGCAAACATCTAAAGACTTGTTTTTGAGCGTCCTCCAAGAATCAAGAGTTTCAAAACGTCGATCCCTTATGTTCACGTTAAAAATCCAGTAATGATTGCCTGTTTTAGGTTTTGTCTTGTCGATGTTCTCTAACACTGGGAACATAATCTGTTAGAAAAAACAAAAATGGGGTTAGTAAAAAAATACAATACTAGAAACTGGATGTAAGCAATTTTTTCTGTGTGCTCTCACAAATTAAGAAATGGACTGAAGAAGCAAAAATGCACATGCCAGTTTTGTGCTAGTGTGAGTAATTTGCCAAAAACAGAAGATGCATTATCTGCCTGTGTAAGCAACCAGCCAAAAATGCACAGGCAAGTTGTGCAAAAAATGTAAGCAACTTGCCACAGAAAAGCAATTAAGAAATGGACCGAAGGAGCAAAAATGCACATGCCAGTTTTGTGCTAGTGTGAGTAATTTGCCAAAAACAGAAGATGCATAGGCAACTTATCTACTTATGTAAGCAACCAGCCAAAAATGCACAGGCAAGTTGTGCAAAAAAGTAAGCAACTTGCCACATAGAAGCAATTTCATGAGTGTAGTCAATTTGCCCACCACACACCCCATACCCCCCCTAAGAAATATTTACATTTGTGTGAGCAAAAGTTTTAGCATAAAAAGTCATATATATAAAATGCATTGGTAAAAAGTAAAGAAACCATTAACTTACCATGTCTTTACGGTCCAAGCGATTCGACTTCTTGAACCGGGAAATGAGCTCCTTGCCGTTCAATTCCATGTTTAGCATCTGAACCTGATGTAAAAAAAATACAGACATGAACATGACCTTTTATGAAAAAAATAAAAAGAAAGAAACACAAAACTACACTATTAGTTGCTTCGCGTTTTCTTACCGAGAACCTGACGGGCATCACGAGCTTCTTTGAGTCTGGTGGCAAGTTCATCATTATATTCTGTATACCAACTTCCATTACATGGCTCAAGACAAAACCTTCCTTCTTCATTGAGTTTGCGAGCTCCCTGACCGTGACAAAGTATTTGCCATATTCAATTACCCTTACGCTGCATGAAAAAAAAGAGGCATTCAGCTCACAAAATCCTTCCATGAATTGCCTACCACCATTTCAACTCAGGGAAAACACATGGGGGCATGGGCATATCAAAGGATAAACTACTTCAAAAAATAAGAATTTCACACTAAGCCAAGTTGCCTGATTCTATAAATGGATTGCTTGTAAACACAGTTTGAATTGCCTGGATAACATGACAGACCTTGCCTGGGGGAAAGTGCATTGTGCAATGGCTGCCAAAAAGAAATGCAGTGATATACTGTCATACCTGGTATCCACATCTGGTGATTCTTCTTCATTAATTCTTCCATGCAAAATAACTGATGCATACAATCTATTTGCTTCGCGTTTGGACATGTAGACTTTCTTCTCATTATAGTCAATGAAAGGTGACCTCTTGCAAGGAGGTGGCTTGATGATCCTTCTCTCGAATTGATGTGGATGCATCTCTCCTGAACTACTACTGCTGTAAACCTTGCTGCCTGACCCCACTTCTCCTTGGTTGCAACTTTTTTCAGGTGTTTGGTACGCATTTCCTTCTGCTTGAACACACGGTTCGTCTATGCCTTCAATGTCCAACAGATAATCATCACCGGTTATATCGATGATTGGCTGGTTATGTACTGGGAGTTCCTTGAACTCATGCTCTATAAATGTGCTTGACCCAACATGTTGATGTGTTGTGTTGTCTGCAGATCTTGTGTGCAAATCATCTATTCCTAGATCGAAACTTGGTGCTGGGAAGTACTCTCTAAAAAAATCATTTGATCTTTCGGTGTCCCTTTGCTCAAAATGTTGTTTATCTTTATTCGCTGAGCTGTGATTTGTGGAGTTGGATTGGGCATTCTTGCTGTTTGGATCAACACACCTTGCAAACAGCTCACTCACATCTAGAACATTGATTTCTAGTGCATTGGTTGTCTTCCCACTAACACGCATGAATTCATGGTACCTCTCCTCTACATGAGAGAAATGGGAAGTGTTCCCCTGGCCAGTTGCTTCTACTGCTTCTGGAACACTCGTGGCCTCAGGTTGGGCAAGTACAGTTGAGCAGACAGACAATTTCCCTAGGGCTCTTAGCAACTTTTGTTCCGGACTTTTTCCCATGGTTACAGCTTCGGGCAGGTCTTGTATCCTATTGATCTCCGTACATGACACCGGAGGGATGTTCTCTTTCTCCTTTTTGTGTCCTGCATGATTTAATGCTACAGCCTCGGGTGATGCGTTGAAGTCTTGCACCTTGGCCCTCTGGATACCATTGGCTGACTGCATCACATTTCCCCAAGACGGAGGAGGCACTTGACCATTTAAGTCACCTAGTGATTGTGTTCCGCTGTGGTTTCCTATGCTTACTAGCACTGTGGGTCCCTTCTTGAGTTGAACTGGCCTTACTTTTGTGGGGTCCAGTGTTTCCTCTGCAGAACTTGCCTGAAAAACAGCTGGTCTTGCTTCCTCCTTAGACTGAGTTGCTAGAATATGCGATCCACTTGCTTGACATTGGGAATGAAAATTACCCGACTGCTTTGAATCTACTCCTGTAGGTACTGCCTCATCTCCAACTTTACTGCACGGGGGTGCTGCTGAGCTTCATGGTGTACTTTTTACCACTTGTGTTTTGGCATTCCCATGGATTGCCTCTTTTGTTTCAGAAAATGTCTGTTGTTGCTGCTGGGGAGGACCAGATTTTTTCATGGCTGACTGCCTTGACTTTCCCCCTTGGCCGTAACCGGGATTTTCGGCACGATATGCCTGCGGATGAATTGCTGTTTCATTCATCACAGATGGCTCCAATACAAAACTAACAGTTTTCTTCATCTTCTTTGATGGCGGGAGTGGTGGTAGTTGGTTTCGACAAGCAGTCTTCTGTTCTGTAACTTCATTTAGAGAACCAAGTTCTCTCATTATTTTCTGCCGAGTCACCTTTGGGCATATTTGCTTGGGGTTGAATGTGAAGACCATATCCAAATCTTCCCCCCTCAACAACTCTTTGAACATCCTCCTCGCTTTGGTTGCCATGGATATGTCATCAATATCCAACATTTCTTTCACTTCAAAACAGGGAAGCGTGGTTTTGGGGAAACAACAGTTTTGAATTCTGTCATCACAAGGTCTCTGATAGATATCCTATCTGCCTCATCCAATCCTTTTGCCTTTCTGTCCCTCTTCTTTTCAATCAGAAATTGCAGCGTGCATTGTTTATCATCATCGCTGCTTGCATTTTCAGCTGCGGGATCCCTGTCCCGATCGGAGCCACCATTGCTGCCTGAACCCGTTGCCACCTCCGCTGTCATCCTCATCATCTTCATCCTGCTTCCCCCACCCATCATCTTCCTTGTCTTTGTCATCCCCATCGCCTTCTTTATCATCATCGTCCTCCTTTCCTTCGTCATCCTCTTCTTCTTCATCATCATCATCATTGTCCTCGTTCCCCTCAGTTCCGTCTTTACCTCCCATCTCAGCACTTGCCCCCTCGTGGTGATCAACCGTTTGTCGTGCTCCCTGGCTACTTGATTTCCCCTGAACTCCACTTGATCCATCATGACCGTCATCGCTGTCTGAACTGCCATCGGTGTCGCTTTCATCACTACCTTCATCCCTGCCATCTCCCTCACTTTCACTGTCGGCTGCCTCGCTGTCGTCGCTATCAGAATTAAATGACTCCTCCTCACTTGGTAAGCTGTCTCTTCTGGCTGGTACTCGCTTGCCCCTTCTGTTAGACTGCCGCCTGCTAGTCTCCGCAGTAGTAGGATCTGCCTCGTTTGTCCCCCATTCATCATCATCTATCTTCCCAACCCCAGTCACGAGCTTCCCAATTGCATGTGAAATTACAGAACACATATCGTGCACCAACCCTGTGAGCTTCTTTTGGTTCTGTAAAACATAAAAGTGGATGGTAGAGAACATGATAAGTACATATCTTCTATTGAAGATTCTGAAAAAATGGTTGAATGTACAAATGGCGATAAAAAAGGGGAACAACAGTGAGAGGAAAAAACAAGTGCTAGATAAACTTACTGATTTGTCATATGACTCGGGCAATCTTGCGGCAACAAATTTGGTGATGTGGTACATACTGCCAAACAAGCTATCATCGGCACAGCGGGAAAACTCCGTCTTGAGCTGGTGGTTTTATAGCCAAAAAAGATTAAAAAAAACTATGAGTCAAAACAATTCTGGCACTCCCATACCAAAAAAGACCTGAGAAAATGAAGAAAAATAGTACTACTAATAGTCTGAAAATTCCTGCAACCATTATGCCACTTCCCCTGTTGCCTACTATTAGTTGATACTGTAATAAAAAAATGAAGAACTAGTATGCAAGTTGCTAGTTTTCAGAACATAAGTTGCTTGTGTTGTTGTGTAAATTTGCTACTTTTCAACATGTAAATTGCTCCGACAGAAAAAAGAGCTAAAAAATGTACTACAAAAGCTACTATTAAATACAACAACAAAACAAATCCTTCCTGTGAACATTATCCAACTGTGTGCATGGCAAACGAGAGAAGGTTCGAATAAGTCTGATAACTACTTGGACATACTTGAAAATATATGTATGGCACTTGCCCAAAAAGATACATTACCTTGCTTGCTCTTTGAAAGTGAATTGCCTACTCTAAAAAAATGGTAGCGTTTCCTAAAAACAATATGACAATGATATGTATACTAAAACAGAAAAATTCAGTTACCCGCAATTGGCCATATTCTTCTGGAGCCTTCCTGTCCTTCTTGACAACTCTAGAGATTAAATCTGAATTCCAAACTGAAACCCTTGGTACCAAGTTCGGGATTGGCTCATTAACATCCAGAGAGTCTAGGTACAACAGCTACGTAGAGACACGGAAAAAGAACAGAAAGTTTAAGTTAGCTAATGATTGCAAAAAGAAAAGAAAAGATAAGTAAACAAATGGATGCTTGAAAAAACAAAACAGCTTGAAGCACTTACAACAAGGTGGAAAACACAACAACAAACAGCCTTCTTGTTGGCACGCCCCGAAGTGAACGCAAGCTTTAATTGATCAACGACAAACTGGCATATATTGGTTTCCGTTATTACATTGACATCCATGACCGTCGGGAAGCTCTTTGGGGAAATACTCAAACTAGTTGAAAGGGCAAGGAAGCATGAAAAAACAAGAGCTAGCCAAGCGCGGACAAAGTCATCATCATGAGATCCTCCCATGTCAACGATCATCTTGCACCATTCTGTGAGGGTTGGCGAGTTCTTGGATGTGATGTTGTAAATACTGTACATTGCCTTTGTGATTTCAGGCCGATTCTCGAAGCACACCTTCCTGCCCCTGTTGGGAAAACCCCATATCCTACGGACACTTGCGGCATCTACAGGAATCTCCCCCCTTTCTGGATTGACTATCTGCGAAATCTCCGGGTCATAATGCTTCATTATCCACTGGCTAAAATCTCTGGGCATGCTACTCGCTGCAAGGTCCAGAATGCCACCAAATTCTTTTCCGATGATGGCACCCTTTTGGTTAGGAACCAAGTCCTTGTTCAACTTGAAGAGCCTTGCAGGGGATGCCCTGTTCCTACGACCCTATTGCGCATAAGGAAAAAACAGAAACAGGGGATTAGCAAAAAAGGAAAAAGGTTCATCACAACATAGGCAACTTAGGCAGCATTGCTGGGCAACTGCTCAGTGAAACTGAGGCAACTATGCAAAATACCTCAGTTCCTCCCGTCTTCTGGCGTTTTGCTTTTGGAGGCTGCTCGACGTCTGCACCTTCAACATTTTTATTCCCAGCATCTACAGCTTGGCTCTCATTACTATTCTCATTACTAATGATATCATCAGGGCGCTTCCCCCGTGAAACAACTGTCTTAGTTCTCATACGCTTGTACCCAGTTATTGGTGCATTGCTCCGTGGCTGGGAGATGGAAACCACATAAATCAATAAAAATGAAAAAAAAACAAACTCTGTTATGTACAGGAAGAACATAAAACTTCCTGAGCATGTGCACACCTGTGCTTGATGCTCTTCATTCCCATGAGATGCAAGGTCGTCATGACTTGATCCAGTAGGTCCATCCTGTTTAGACTTATGACTTGTCCCAGCCATCTATTTTCTGCTGCATATTTAAAGGACAGACAGTGAGATTCATCATAAAAAACACATTAGAAATGATTCTGAAAGAACTCTATATCATCCAACGAATTTCGTTTGACTAAATTCTTACTGAACTTAACAAACAGCAACTTACAAAAAGTGGGCAATGAAAAGGGTTGTAAACTATCTGATTTTCACTATATTACAACTATCCTATAATTGGCCCTATTACCCTCCCTCTATGTGTCCTACAAAATCTGAAACAAATAAAGGCACCTAGAACAGAAAATCAAAGAATGAATCCTTGTGAAATGCTTAAAATTGTCCTACAAATAGCCCTATTAACCTCCCTCTAGTGGATTACTTCCTACCTCACACACACACACACAAATCACATGTGCATTTTCCATTGCTAAATCATTACTTTCCTGCACTGAAAATCAGAACACACCGTCAAACCCACCTTCGTAGGCGACACACGGTCCATATCAGGCAAGTCACTCGCAAAAACAAGGGCAACATTAGCATGGGAGAGGCATTACTGTCCTACAATAAACCAAAAACACACTTTCAAAACACCTTCATAGGCGACACGTGAACCATGTCAGGCAAGTCACTCACAATACAGGGGCAACATTGACATGAGAGAAGCATTACTGTCCTACACTAAATGAAAACACACTGTCAAAAACACCTGCGCAGGCAACATATCAAACCATATCAGGCAAGTCACTCACAAAACAAAGGCAACATTGACATGAGAGAAGCATTATTCTCGTACACTAAATCAAAAACACTGTCAAACCACCTGCGCAGGCAACACATGAACCATATTCAGGCAAGTCAGTCGCCCATCAGGATCGACCTCGACATCTACAACACCGGAAATCTACAGCCCCAAGGCTTGCCTTCGAAACCTACGAATCCTAGTTCACCAGTAGCCTAGGAACACGAAATGCCCCGTGTCGTCGTCCATCTCCAAATTAACGAGTGCTCCAAACAATCTCTACCATCTGCTACTCGATTTCATCAACTTAGTGGAGGGGCGCGTCGACCCGCCGTGAATCGGCACCTCTGCAACAACCGCGCGATGGCCGCACGCGCGCCGTTCCTCCTCTGTCCGCGGCGGAGCGGCAGAGCGCATCGATTTGGACAACCTAAACGCGGATGACCGGAAGAGATCGATGGGCATACCAGGGATTCGCCGCGATTTTGCCCTTCTGCGCCAACAGAACAACGGCCGCGCACGCCGTTCCTCCTCTGCCGAGTCTCCGGTGCTGCTCCTTCTGACGCGGCCTGCAGCGCGTCGTCTCTCCTCGGTCGCGTCTCCGCCGCTGCACCGCCTTCCTTCATGCCGCGCCCGCTGTCCCGCCCTCGCTCCGGCGGAAGACAACCGCCGAATCGCCGACACGCCGCCGGCTGCTCTCGCGCTGGATTTGGGGGATGGGTTGGGGGGATTGGAACGAGATCTGCTCCGCTGGGAGGGGCAGTTTCGAATGGGAGGGGTAGTGGAGAGGAACAGGAGAGGGACTCGACCACGAAGCCACGACCAGGGGACACCTGGCGCGCGCATCGACGGTTTCGCCTGAGCCCACATGAAACGCGCGTGACCGCGAGATCTCGATTGGACGGCGCACGAGCCCGAGTGCTCTGTAAGACAAAGTAGCACTCAACCACTTTTTAGGATTTAGGAAGAAAGAAATGATTTCGACCAGGGGTACTTTTCTTTTTATACAGATTCAGAGATGGGTTGGCGCAGAGAGGCCCCTGGATTCCTTCTACTCTCGAGAAGGAACCAAACCCGTGTTCCTTATTTTAATCGCCATGCTAATTCATCGAGGAGAATCTCATCTCCTCATAGTTTAAGATCAGTCGGCTGCCCAGGCTGCCTGACGTGACACTCAAGGAGGAAGTCACCCGCACAAAAAAAAAGGGAGGAAGTCGGCTTCGCGGGCAGCAGGCTGGGATTTGCGCGTAGCGCGTACCGTCGGGGTACGTACGTATGTGCACTCATTAGCTGTCCAGATAAAAATAAAATAGTGCACACGTCTCTTTCTGTAGCCTCTACGTCAAGTAACGCCAACATTCAGCGCTGTCCGGCTGCGAGGTTTTGGACGGTGAGTGCGCGTTTTCGGCCTTTGTTTACAGGGGAGGGAATCGGGATGACAGACCGGCGTTGCCTGCCCTCTGCTTCGCTTCTGGGATCCACATCGAGCATGTATACTTTGCATTGGATTTGGACCAGGGCCATGCAGATACCATGTTCTTTCCTTTGCCTCCAAAGCAAGTCGGAGTACATGTTCTTTTCTTTTGTTATTACACTTGGTACTTATTTTCCATGGATCCATCCGGTGGAAAGTGAGCTATCTGTGGTCAAAAGTGGAGCAGGCAACTGCTTCAACCGTGGGAAACGACGGTGGATTAATTAAGACGTGACAAACGCTCGTTTCTACGCCACGGAACGCATGCATGGCGTGATCCAATCTTTATCGGCTTTGGCGTTGTGATAGTGAACAGGAACAGCGCGCGAGCGATTCGCTGAACGGTCAAAAAGGGGGTGCAAAATATCTGACGGAAACCAGCGACGAGTAATAACGAGGATAAGGACTGCACCCAGAAGTTTAGCGACGACAAAACGATTTTAGATGAACAGTACAACACGACATCTGCACATTGTGAAGCAGTCTTTGTGTGAAAGAATCTCTTGAGCATTGTGCACATTTTGCACGGAACTGTCGGATGTATGTCGTTTATTGAACTCGTTTTGTGAGATTTATCATGTACTTCCTCCGTTCCGAATTATTCGTCATAGAAGTAGATGTATCTAGATGTATTTTAGTTTTAGATACATCCATTTTTACGACGAGTAATTTGAAACGGAGGGAGTATGTATGTAGTCACAATGAAGCATGAGGAGAACGAGGTAATGAGCGGCGGTGATCATGGCTTGGGGTTGGACCAGAAGCTGCCGTCGTCCATCATCATGATCTCGTGCAGCCCGTCCCAGATCTCCTGCTCCCGCGCCACCGGCCTCCCCTGCTCTGGCACGTGCGCCGGCGACGACGCATTTGACCCGCACTTCTCGCGAGGGCTCTCCGGCCTTTGCTGCCGCTGGGGATGGGGCTGCGCAGCCGCCCAGGAGGAAGCGGAAGCGGACGCGGACGCGGACGCGGAGGCCGCCGACGACGACGCCGGGAAGTTGAGCTTGGCGCGGTGGCCGCGGAACTCGAGCGCGGCGACGTCGTAGGCGCGCGCGGCCTCGGCGGCGGTGTCGAAGGTGCCGAGCCACTTGCGCACGGCGCGGTGCGGGTCGCGGATCTCCGCCGCCCACTTGCCCCACGGCCGCTGCCGCACGCCCCTGAACTTGCTCCCGCCGCCGCCAGCCCGCCGCTTGCCCACGCCGCCGTTCCTCACGAAGCTCGCGGCCGAGCACTCCTCCCCCTCGCTGCTCGACCCGGTCGTCGCCGCGGCCGCCGCAGCGGCAAACTCGCAGCCGGGGCACCCGTCCGCGCCGCACCTGCCGCACGCAGGCACCGGAGCGGCAGCGGCAGCGGCAAACGGCGGGTTCGATGGCTCCGGGTGCAGGGCGGGGGCCGCGGTGTCCCCGGACACGACGGAGATGAGCGCGCGGAGGAAGAGCGAGTTCTCCTGCTCGGAGTTGGGGAGCTGGAACCCGCCACCGCCGCCGCGCTCCAGCCTCGGCACCATGGCGACGTGGAGTCCGAGGTGAGGTCGGTGTCGCGAGAAAGCTTTCGGGCTGCGCGCGCTCGTGTGCTGAGGTAGCCGGCTTGCGTTATCGTGATCCCACTGATGTTTCAGGTAGTTTGGGCCCGTGGCTGCCATTTATAGTAGGACGACGTGCGGTGTTTCGTTTTGGACGCACGTTCTTGTCGTGGGAAGGGAGGTGGAAACGGGGGAGAGCGAGTGCTGGAGCGGATGAGCGCTGCCGACGTGCGACGGCTGGTTATGGCGGTATTCGAGCTGTTCTCACACGTTATACGTTGTCAAATTCGCCTTACTTGGACACAATAAAATCTATTTCCGTAGTAGTACTCCATACGTGTACCAGATATTTGTATGTATATCGTCGAGGTGTCATTTATTCGGTGGAATCATCTTTTGTGGCAATACTCTGTCATTTATTCTGTAGAGTCAAGTTTGCCTTGGACAGAATCTGTTTCATAATATGCGGCGATTTTGAGATTTATTGGTGTGTATTTGGATGAGCAATCCTTTTATGAATATGAATTCTGCATTATTGCTTGATATTTTTATGTGAAGTGTCATTTATTCGGAAGATTCATCCGTTGATGTGGTGTTATAGTAGGCAGCGTTTGTGTTAAGCATGTCGAGCCTAAATGTAAGTTCTTCACACGGCTTGTCCTTTACGTTAGGATTCTCATCACGGATATGTTGATTGTGTGTGTATGGCTGGCCGCGTGACCTGAGGTACCGTATGTATCTCCAACCACCGGAAACCGTGACCTACCTTTGCGAAGACTGCTATTCCCCGTCGCTATTTGAAACCATGTGGCTGCTAGACACACTCAGGCCTTCATTGATTTAGAGGAATTTTATAGAATTTCTTAGAATATAATTTTTATAGAAAAAAAATTCTTTAGTACCCTTTGGTTTATAGCAATGAAATCTTATTCCTACAAAGGAATTCTTCCTACCCTTCACATTTCATAAGAAAATAAACATTAGCCTAGACTCAATGAGAAAAATTCTTTGATGTGAATTAAAGGACATCTCTTTTCCTATTCTTGCTCATAGGATTTAAAATACATGTCATCTTATTTCCTACGACTTTTCTATTCCTATAATTTTTCTATCATATGAATCAAAGGAGGCCTCAGACATATTATGATGCCATCAAGCAACAGGGCATGACGTTTACTCGAGCCATGCCCACGGAGGGCATCGGCTAAGTGGTCCCTATCCTTTTACTTTCAATTAGGGTTTTGCCATGTTACCTAAAAAACACGTGCCAATGTACATGCCCTTTTTTCATCTCTTTTCATCTATATGAATAGGTAGTGTTCGTGTTGGTTCCTCGAAAAAAAGAGGCTGGCAGGGCGTCCTACCAAGTGGCGAACTAGCTAGCTGAAAGGCGACCCGAACTTGCAAGATTTACCAAACGACGAAATCAAGTACTTACATCAAAGGATTCGGTACCAAACTTAAAAAAAAAAGGATTCCATACCCTAAAAAGTGCCATACATTTTTACCAAACGGCGCATGCATTTTTACCATTTTTTTTTAAAAGATCCGGACTTGGAAGATTTACCAAACGACGCATGCATATTTTTTGGTGTGCAGTCCATGCATTTTTTAAAATCAGTTCAAACTCTGTAGAAACCGCGGTTCAAACTGTTTCGTGTTGCCCATGTTTGGCTTGATCATTTTCAGTACTATTAAATTGTTGATCTATTGAAAGACACCTGACACCTATTCGTATCTCAGAGATGGTGAGCGCTAAGCAATCGCTAACTTGGAGTATTATTAGTCTCTCGATTCACAAAAAGATATTTCGTGACGGTGCAAAAAAGAAAAGAAAAGAGAAGCGGTGGCTAAACCAGCTTGACGAAGCTGTGCCACGGTGCTAACCGCGCACCGTCTATCGGACAGAACGCTGACAACGGACTCGATCCAGGACTTTGACCGGCTGCGGGAGAAGAAGTGTGATGGGAATAGTCAGCGCTCCCACCGTCAGGGGGTGTGAAAGAGAGAGCTCACAGTCACAGGATAGGGCCGACGTGGGGGGGTTGCTGTTGTTTAACACGGGCGGCTCAGGTCGACGCCGGCCCACCTACCGACTACCGTGCATGCGAGATGGAGACGTGCTTTTCGCGTCCCCGCCGGCGTGGACGCCGGCGTATCGCGAGACGTTCAAAACCAGTTTTCTTTTCTTTTCTTTTCCTTTTTGATTGATCGGAACGGGCGTCGCTTTCAGCCTGGCTGCTCGTGCTCGACCGTTGTCATTCTTTTTTAACTGGGGAGTGGGGACGCAAGGTGACGAACTGCCTGCGTCGCCCCGTTCGGTCATGGAAACCAAGTCTTTGATTTACACCAAGCAATCTCCTATTACACTACCGTCCTAAAAGACAGACTTGACAAATCCGGCCCTCTATACGTCTGCAGACAGCGCCCACCGCCCCCTCATATATTGCACCCCATATTCATGAATCTTAAATTCCGATCCTCAAATCCATGCAATCCATGCCCGTCGACAGTACGATACAAATTGTCCGAATTAAAGAGTTGGAAATAAAGTAAAGCAAATCATAGTTCAATAAACAGGACATGCCAAAATGAAATCAATGTCCGAGCGTGACGGATGGCTTCAGATCACTGGCCGGGCACCTGCTCCGAGCGGAATGCGTCATGCTCGTCCTGTTGCACCTGCATGCGGGCTGCCTCCTCCGCTTGGATCCGGGCCGCATGATCTGCTGACGTTGCCGCAGCCGCCCCAGCCACCTCGTACTCCCTATGGTCGTTGATCTCCTTCTTCTTGTCCGCAAGCCACTTCTTTGCATACTCATCCAAGAGGGTTTCGTCCGTCAACATGATCTTCGCATCCTCCGCGTCCCATGTGAGTCACAACCTCTCCTTCTCAAGCTCAGTCTCGCAAAATGTCTTGGCCTTCTCGAGTTCCCATTTGATCGTCGTCTCTTGCTTTTCCAACTGAATCTTCTCCCTCTCAATTTTGAGCCTCATCTCCGCCCACTTCTGGCCCCACTCCATCTCTCCTTTTGTGTGTCCAACATTAGCTTGTATCTCTTCTCTTTATTGTTCTCCCTTATGAAAAAATGTCCGTCCATGTGGACGACATTTTTGTAGCTGCGGCGTCACGGGAGGCCCGTGCCTTCTCCCACTTGTTTTCCATGATTTGTCGGTTATCCTTGGCACAATGGCTCTTTCATTCGCGACGACAGCATCATCCTCTTCATCGTCCAACCCAATTGATTGGTGGGAGCTTGATCCATCATTCCTCTTCTTGCCGGACTTGAGATTGCCAACAAGTTGGTTCCACTTCGGCTTGCCATTAAATATGACCCAACAATGACTAAAAGCAAACAACTTATTCTCCACCTCATGATACAAAGTGGTCGCCACCGACGTCTAGCAAACAACATATGTATGAGCACGAGAATGCAATCACAAGGAAGCATATGCAAATGACGACAAGATGAAACGACTAAGCTTACGTGAGTTGCCACTCCCATCCCACTTTGAGGCCATTTGGTCACTTGTGAGTAGTAGCCGACGTACTTGTTCACTTCTCCTTGAATGACCCCCACCGATGTTGGAGAGATGCCACACTGCGAGTGGTCACAATAGGATGCGGCTCTACATACTCCTTTTGTTCGCGATACTCCTTCCAAATTTTCTCCCAATACTTGTTTCCCTTTTGCTCGGGTGCCGCATATTGGATCCATTGTTGTGGTCAACCAAGCTCTGACCAACAAGATGTCTTCAAATCTTGAGAATGTCGGATCTCTTGCCTTCGCCGTCTTGGCCTTCTTCTTCTGCTTGCTCGGATTGGATCGGATGTTGTCCGAACTTCAAATGCGGTGGTGCCCTCCAATTCATACTCCATTTCAGTCGAATCTTCATTGTCATTGATCATGTTTGACAAGAACGCCTCCTACATGATAATGGTTTTCAATCATTCATCATGTGTGAAATGAACTAGTGGTCTATGCAAAAATTTGATTAGATAGGAGCAAAGAAAATGTACCGACTCTTGTTCTGTCATTCCGTCGAACATCTCCAGGGCAGCACCGGCCGCCGCCGACGCCCGTGCTCATCTGCGCCAAAACAAGCTACGGCAAGTCACATACGTCGACACCGGCATCTGCGTGGGTGGAAAGCTCTCCGGGATGGCCCAGCCAGTCGCCGAATCCTCCTCTATCCCAATGGGGTCGGACTGCGTAATCCGCGTTGGCGCTCAGATGGAAGGGGTGCGGGGTTTCGGGCGCGCGGGGGGGGGGGGGGGGGGGGGAGACAAACTGCTCCACCATGTCTGAACCTCTCCGCGCCACCGCCGCTGCCTCCCTCTCTCGCTGCCGGCGTCGCCGCAACTTCTGGGCGATGTTCTCCACCTTGCAAGACGAAACTGACGAAGCGATGCCAATGGACGAGGTGGACTACGTCTCCATCGCGGCGGTCGGGGACGGGCTGGACGACATCTCTGGAGGTGGATTGGGACCGGTGGTAAGGATGGGGAGCATGGGTGGAGGACGGTGAGGGTGTTGGAAATATGCCCTAGAGGCAATAATATTTGTATTATTATATTTCCCTATTCATAATTAAAGGGTTTATATTCTATGCTATAACTGTTATGATCCTGGAATATGCGATTCAATGAAAAACTCATATGCACGTGTGGAATGATGAACGACAAAATAAAAAGTTCCTAGTCTCGCCTCTAAGACTAGCTCAAGTGTTGTTGGTGATCACGTTTTCTGGATCTTAGGATATCATTAAGTGTAACGATGATGCTAAAACAAACATTGAGATTATGACGTTGGAAGAACGATCATATTGAACAGACCCAATCTTGTTTGACATGAATTGAGTCTATATCGTCTACATTCAATTGTAATAACATGAGTGTTAACATGTGAAGTTGCTCCTTAGACCATGAGAATATCGTGGTCACTTATTACCGTACGGTGGGCTTTGGGGTTGCTCAAACGTCACATGTAACATGATGATCATAACGAAAACTTACAACACTACTGGAATCCGAGAATTTGTCATCAGCCTGTTCTTTGCCGCCTGCTTACCAAAAACAGACGGCAAAGAAAGGGCTGACGACAAAGGTACTCTTTGCCATCAGCCACCTCTTTGTCGTCCGTTAGCGGACGGCAAAAAAGCAACCACCTAACAGCTAGACCCCTCCTCTCTCTCTTCTCTCTCCGTCTCTCTCTGACCCCCTCCTCTCTCTTCTCTCTCTCCCCCCGACCGCACCCCACCGCCGCCCCCAACCACGCACCGCCCTGGCTCGCCGCCTGCTGCCACTGACGCCCCGCCGCTACGGTCCTCCCGGCCCCACGCCGCTCCGCCCCCCGGATACCCCGCCGCTCCTGCACGTCACCCTGGCCCGGCGCCCGCGCCCCATGGTCTCGCCGCCCTGGCGCCCCATGGCCCCTTCCTCCAATGCTTCTACCCCCTGCCTCCTCCAGCCAACCACCGCCGCCGCCGGCCTCCTCCACCTTCACCAACGCCACTGGCCTCGATTTCCCCCTTTTGGTGCAACAAACCCTGGGTCTGTTGCCCAGACTGTGCACAGGCACAAGATCAAGATTGAAACACCAACCCAAGACATGGATTGAAGGACTAAGGGATTTGAAGAACCAACACGCAGTCCAGAGAGACCAAGATCGAGCCATAAGAGCAAGATACCGACAAGAGAATGGCCTCCCTTGTCGGGCGGGCGAGCCCGGCAAGGGGCAAGGCCACCACAAGAAGCAGGCAACCGAGGCACCCCGGCAAGGTCTGCCGGGGCTCGCGGGGGCAGAACCACCCCACCAACCACTCAAGCACGACCCACGTTGTCAATCAGTGCGGTGTCAAGCCGCGAGATGATTAAGTGGCAACCATTCGTCACATGGCAGCTGTTTCCTACAGAAGAAACCTACATATGACACCCGTCCTGCAACATGTCGAGGGAACAGGCGCGGAGCTGGCAAGATAGCCCGACAAGCCTTGCGGGGCGACCAGTGATGTGACACTAAATGGTGCATTTAATGCGCCCTGTCAACCCGCAGAGTTAGGTATGATAGCATTGTTTGCTATCATATTAGTGGATAATGACTACTTTGCCGTTATGGTGACCCCTTAATCTATAAAAGGAGGCCCATGGCACTGGTAGGAGGTTGTTGGAAAGTTGAAGAACCCAGGCCACCATACGCGCGTAGTCGCTGTGGTCCCGAGGCAAACCATGTCGGGCAAGTGTACTACGCAACACCATGCTCATTCGACCATCAATCCACCAAAACAGGAGTAGGGTCATATGCCTCACGGCGGCCCAAACCTGGGTAAATTGCTTGTGTGCTCTCTGGCGCGCTACCGTACGCTGGTATGCTCTTTGTGCAACGCGACGTCCCCCTGCCGAACCAGCAAGGGGCCACCCGGTCCCATAGGTGGTCGCGGATATCCCGCGACATCTTTGGCGCGCCAGGTAGGGGGCTCACTTGCGCGAACTGGAAAGTGTACGCGGCGCGTCATCTTCATCGCCATCTTCATCCTCGAAAGTGCCATCGACCATGGCGCCTAAGAAGAAATCTGGTACCTCAGCTCATCCATCCACCTCGAAAGCTCCACCGCCCGCGGCCTCTAACGCCGCTGGGGACACGGAGGCGCGTGAGGACGTGGACGCCATTGGGGACGTGGTTGGAGCAGGTGGCGCCATTACCACCTCCCCCGCGGCCGACACGGGGCCGGAGCTACTGGAAGAGAACAACATCAGCAGCGTCTCGACGGTCAGGCTCTACAAGGTGCGGGTAAGGGGGTCACTCCGTCCGCGCCCCCTCCTCTCACCGACGAGTACAACCGCGACAATGGCGCTCGGTCCGGGGCGAGCCATCGCCCTCCGGTCGCCCCCATCACGGGAGCGACCACGGCGCATGCGCCTCCTCCTGGACGAGCCAACAGTCTGCTTTGCTCAACGGAGCCACTGATCTTCGAGCACCACCGCCGTGTGACCCCGCTGCCCCGGTGGTCGTCCCATAGCAGCATGGACGCGCCGCCGCCGCCGCTGGCACCATCAGGAGCCAGACGATGGTGCGGTCGACGTCATCGACATCCATGCCAAGCACAGCCACGGAGGCCATGGCACGAGCTCAGCTATTATTGGGGTTCCCGCCAGCAACTGAGCAGATGGATGAATGGCGTGCCACCATCCAAAGCCTGCTCGATTTCGCCGAAGCTGGGGGCTCACGACGAGCTTGCCCACTGCAACCTTCCCAAGCAACAGCCACCGCCCGCACCGCTAGCCATACGGAGGGGCCCGTCCCCACGGTTTGGTCCCCACCATAGCAGCCGACGAGGGCGCAACAGAATCAGGACCCCGACGACGTCTCGATGGCCTCTTCTGACCCTCGAGCACGTCCAGGCCAACGTCGAACCCCGGAAGACAGGCGGCCGGGAGACGCGCGCGTCGTCGCCGAACGGCGCCGCAACGACCCCTGCCAGACCAACGGGTGCGACGGCCTCAATGTCGACGAGCCTGCGCTCAGTGTTGGCAGATGCCTACCTTTCAAGGTCGGCTGCCCTGCCTTTACACAAGAGCTGCGGCAAGCCGGTTGGCCATCCGTTCACACGTTCAAGCCAGAGATACCTGAGAAGTACGACGGGAGGCTGAACCCGGCAGAGTTCCTAGGCATCTACACCATCGCTGTTCAGGCTGTCGGGGGAAGAGATGAGAAGGTATTCGCCAACTACTTCCCTTTGGCCCTCAAATCCAATGTGAGGTCTTGACTGATGCATGATACGTCTCCAACGTATCTATAATTTTTGATTGCTCCATGCTATATTATCTACTGTTTTGGACATTATTGGGCTTTATTATCCACTTTTATATTATTTTTGGGACTAACCTATTAACCGGAGGCCCAGCCCAGAATTGCTGTTTTTGCCTGTTTTAGGGTTTCGAAGAAAAGGAATATCAAACGGAGTCCAAACGGAATGAAACCTTTGGGAACGTGATTTTCTCAACAAACAAGACCCGGGAGACTTGGACCCTACGTCAAGACACAAAAGAGGAGGCCACGAGGTAGGGGGGCGCGCCTACCCCCCAGGCGCGCCCTCCACCCTCGTGGGCCCCCTGTTGCTCCACCGACGTACTCCTTCCTCCTATATATACCTACGTACCCCCAAACGATCATATACGGAGCCAAAAACCTAATTCCACCGCTACAACTTTCTGTATCCACGAGATCCCATCTTGGGGCCTGTTCTGGAGCTCCGCCGGAGGGGGCATCGATCACAGAGGACTTCTACATCAACACCATAGCCTCTCCGATGAAGTGTGAGTAGTTTACCTCAGACCTACGGGTCCATAGTTATTAGCTAGATGGCTTCTTCTCTCTTTTTGGATCTCAACACAATGTTCTCCCCCTCTCTTGTGGAGAACTATTTGATGTAATCTTCTTTTTGCGGTGTGTTTGTTGAGATCGATGAATTGTGGGTTTATGATCAAGTCTATCTATGAACAATATTTGAATCTTCTCTAAATTCTTTTATGTATGATTGGTTATCTTTGCAAGTCTCTTCGAATTATCAGTTTGGTTTGGCCTACTAGATTGATCTTTCTTGCAATGGGAGAAGTGCTTAGCTTTGAGTTCAATCTTGCAGTGTCCTTTCCCACTGACAGTAGGGGCAGCAAGGCACGTATCGTATTGTTGCCATCGAGGATAACAAGATGGGATTTTCATCATATTGCATGAGTATATCCCTGTACATCATGTCATCTTGCTTAAGGCGTTACTCTGTTTTTAACTTAATACTCTAGATGCATGCTGGATAGCGGTCGATGAGTGGAGTAATAGTAGTAGATGCAGGCAGGAGTCGGTCTACTTGTCTTGGACGTGATGCCTATATACATGATCATACCTAGATATTCTCATAACTATGCTCAGTTCTGTCAATTGCTCAACAGTAATTTATTCACCCACCGTAGAATACTTATGCTCTCGAGAGAAGCCACTAGTGAAACCTATGGCCCCCGGGTCTATCTTTATCATATTAATCTCCTACTACCTAGTTATTTCCTTTGCTTTTTTACTTTGCCTTTATTTTACTTTGCATCTTTATCACAAAAATACCAAAAATATTATCTTATCATATCTATCAGATCTCACTCTCGTAAGTGGCCGTGTAGGGATTGACAACCCCTATTCGCGTTGGTTGCGAGGATTTATTTGTTTTGTGCAGGTACGAGGGACTCGCGCGTAGCCTCCTACTAGATTGATACCTTGGTTGTCAAAAACTGAGGGAAATACTTATGCTACTTTGCTGCATCATCCCTTCCTCTTCGGGGAAAACCAACGCAGTGCTCAAGAGGTAGCAAGAAGGATTTCTGGCGCCGTTGCCGGGGAGGTCTACGCAAAAGTCAACATACCAAGTACCCATCACATACCCTTATCTCCCGCATTACATTATTTGCCATGTGCCTCTCATTTTCGTCTCCCCCACTTCACCCTTGCCGTTTTATTCGCCCTCTCTCTCTCTATCCTCCCTCTCTTTCTCTATTTGCCCCTTTTTGCCCGCTTGCTTTTTGTTTGCTTGTGTGTTAGTTGCTTGCTTGTCACGATGGCTCAAGATAATACTAAATTATGTGACTTCACCAATACCAACAACAATGATTTTATTAGCACTCCGATTGCTCCTCTTATCGATACTGAATCTTGTGAAATTAATACTGCTTTGCTGAATCTTGTCATGAAAGATCCGTTTTCCGGCCTTCCTAGTGAAGATGCCGCTACCCATCTAAATAGCTTCGTTGATTTGTATGACATGCAAAAGAAGAAAGATGTGGATAATGATATTGTTAAATTTAAGCTATTTCCTTTTTCTCTTAGAGATCGTGCTAAAGCTTGGTTTTCGTCTTTGCCTAAAAATAGTATTGATTCATGGAATAAGTGCAAAGATGCTTTTATCTCTAAGTATTTCCCCCCGCTAAGATCATCTCTCTTAGAAACGATATTATGAATTTTAAGCAACTTGATCATGAACATGTTGCACAAGCTTGGGAGAGAATGAAACTAATGATACGTAATTGCCCTACTCATGGTTTAAATTTGTGGATGATTGTACAAAATTTTTATGCCGGATTGAATTTTGCTTCTAGAAATCTTTTAGATTCGGCCGCGGGAGGCACTTTTATGGAAATCACTTTAGGAGAAGCTAGTAAACTCCTAGATAATATTATGGTTAATTATTCTCAATGGCACACTGAAAGATCTACTAATAAAAAGGTGCATGCGATAGAAGAAATTAATGTTTTGAGTGGAAAGATGGATGAACTTATGAAATTATTTGCTAATAAGAGTGTTTCTTCTGATCCTAATGATATGCCCTTGTCTACTTTGATTGAGAATAATAATGAATCCATGGATGTGAATTTTGTTGGTAGGAACAATTTTGGTGACAATGCGTATAGAGGAAATTTCAACCCTAGGCCTTATCCTAGTAATCCCTCTAATAATTATGGTAATTCCTTCAACAATTCTTATGGAAATTATAATAATATGCCCTCTGATTTTGAATCTAATATTAAAGAATTTATTACTTCGCAAAAGAATTTCAATGCTTTGATTGAAGAAAAATTGCTTAAGATTGATGATTTGGCTAGGAACGTTGATAGAATTACTCTTGATGTTGATTCTTTGAAACTTAGATCTATTCCACCTAAGCATGATGTCAATGAGTCTCTCAAAGCCATGAGAATTTCCATTGAGGACTGCAAAGAAAGAACCGCTAGGATGCATGCTAAGAAAGATGCCTTTATAAGAGCGTGTTCTTCTAGTTCCTATGAAAATAAAGATGAAGATCTAAAAGTTATTGATGTGTCCCCTATTAAATCTTTGTTTTGCAATATTAGTCTTGATAATTATGGGACTGAATATGATCCACCTTTACCTAGAAGGCGTTCCAAGAATTCGGAATTTTTTGATCTTGATGCTAAAATTGATAAAAGTGGGATTGAAGAAATTAAAACCCTAGATGTTGCTAAACCTACTATTATGGATTTCAAGGAATTTAACTATGAAAATTTCTCTTTGATTGATTGTATTTCCTTGTTACAATCCGTGCTAAATTCTCCTCATGCTTATAGTCAAAATAAAGCGTTTACTAAACATATCGTTGATGCCTTGATGTAATCTTATGAAGAAAAACTTGAATTGGAAGTTTCTATCCCTAGAAAGCTTTATGATGAGTGGGAACCAACTATTAAAATTAAGATTAAAGATCATGAATGCTATGCTTTATGTGATTTGGGTGCTAGTGTTTCCATGATTCCAAAGACTTTGTGTGATTTGTTAGTTTTCCGTGATTTTGATGATTGCTCTCTAAACTTGCACCTTGCGGATTCCACTATTAAGAAACCTATGGGAAGAATTAATGATGTTTTTATTGTTGCAAATAGGAATTATGTGCCCGTAGATTTTATTGTTCCGGACATAGATTGCAATCCTTCATGTCCTATTATTCTTGGTAGACCTTTCCTTAGAACGATTGGTGCAATTATTGATATGAAGGAAGGAAATATTAGATTCCAATTTCCATTAAGGAAAGGCATGGAACACTTTCCTAGAAAGAAAATTAAATTACCTTATGAATCTATTATGAGAGCCACTTATGGATTGCCTACCAAAGATGGCAATACCTAGATCTATCCTTGCTTGTTATGCCTAGCTAGGGGCGTTAAACGATAGCGCTTGCTGGTAGGCAACCCAATTTTATTTTTATTCCTTATTTATTTTAGAATTTTTGGGGTTCCAGATCTTGCGCTAGCTACAGATTACTACAGACTGTTCTATTTTTGACAGATTCTGTTTTTCGCGTGTTCTTTGCTTATTTTGATGAATCTATGGCTAGTAAAATAGTTTATAAACCATAGAGAAGTTGTAATACAGTAGGTATAACACAAATATAAATAAATAATGAGTTAATTACAGTACCTTGAAGTGGTCTTTTATTTTCTTTCGTTAACGGAGCTCACGAGATTTTCTACTTTAAGTTTTGTGTTGTGAAGTTTTCAAGTTTTGGGTAAAGATTTGATGGATTATGGAACAAGGAGTGGCAAGATCCTAAGCTTGGGGATGCCTATGGCACCCCCAAGATAATCCAAGGACACCTAAAAGCCAAAGCTTGGGGATGGCCCGGAAGGCATCCCCTCTTTCGTCTACTTCTATCGGTAACTTTACTTGGAACTATATTTTTATTCACCACATGATATGTGTTTTGCTTGGAGCGTCTTGTATGATTTAAGTATTTATTTTTTAGTTTTCCACAATCATCCTTACTGTACACACCTTTTGAGAGAGCCATACATGATTTGAAATTTGTTAGAATACTCTATGTGCTTCGCTTATATCTTTTGAGTTATATAGTTTTGCTCTAGTGCTTCACTTATATCTTTTAGAGCACGGTGGTGGATTTGTTTTATAGAAACTATTGATCTCTCATTCTTCACTTAGATTATTTTGAGAGTCTTAAATAGCATGGTAATTTGCTTAAAACCCTAATATGCTTGGTGTACAAGATTAATAATAAAACTTTCTTATGAGTGTGTTGAATACTATGAGAAGTTTGATGCTTGATAATTGTTTTGAGATATGAAGATGGTGATATTAAAGTTGTGCTAGTTGAGTAGTTGTGAATTTGAGAAATACTTGTGTTAAAGTTTGTGATTCCTGTAGCATGCACGTATGGTGAACCGTTATGTGATGAAGTCGGAGCATGATTCATTTTTTTGATTGTCTTCCTTATGAGTGGCGGTCGGGGACGAGCGATGGTCTTTTCCTACCAATCTACCCCCTAGGAGCATGCGCCTAATACTTTGCTTTTTGCAATAAGTATATGATTTCTTTATGACTAATGTTGAGTCCATGGATTATACGCACTCTCACCCTTCCACCTTTGCTAGCCTCTCTAATACCGCACACCTTTTGCCGGTATCATACACCCACCATATACCTTCCTCAAAACAGCCACCATACCTACCTATTATGGCATTTCCATAGCCATTCCGAGATATATTGCCATGCAACTTTCCACCGTTCCATTTATTATGACACACTCCATCATTGTCATATTGCTTAGCATGATCATGTAGTTGAAATCATATTTGTGGCAAAGCCACCATTCATAATTCTCTCATACGTGTCACTCTTGATTCATTGCATATCCCGGTACACCGCCGGAGGCATTCATATAGATTCATATTTTGTTCTAAGTATCGAGTTGTAATTCTTGAGTTGTAAGAAAAATAAAAGTGTGATGATCATCATTATTAGAGCATTGTCCCAGTGAGGAAAGGGTGATGGAGACTATGATTCTCCCACAAGTCGGGATGAGACTCCGGACAAAAAATAAAAAAAAGAGAAGAGAAAGAAAAGAGGCCATAAAAAAAGAGAAAAGCCCCAAATAAAAAAATGAGAGAAAACGAGAGAAGGGACAATGTTACTATCCTTTTACCACACTTGTCCTTCAAAGTAGCACCATGATATTCATAGTAGAGAGTCTCTCATGTTATCACTTTCATATACTAGTGGGAATTTTTCATTATAGAACTTGGCTTGTATATTCCAATGATGGGCTTCCTCAAATCGCCCTAGGTCTTCATGAGCAAGCAAGTTGCATGCACACCCACTTAGTTTCTTTTTGAGCTTTCATATACTTATAGCTCTAGTGCATCCGTTGCATGGCAATCCCTACTCACTCACATTGATATCTATTGATGGGCATCTCCATAGCCCGTTGATACGCCTAGTTGATGTGAGACTATCTTCCTCTTTTTGTCTTCTCCACAACCATCGTTCTATTCCACCTATAGTGCTATGTCCATGGCTCACGCTCATGTATTGCGTGAAAATTGAAAAAGTTTTGAGAATGTCAAAAGTATGAAACAATTGCTTGGCTTGTCATCGGGGTTGTGCATGATTTAAATATTTTGTGTGGTGAAGATGGAGCATAGCCAGACTATATGATTTTGTAGGGATAACTTTCTTTGGCCATGTTATTTTGAGAAGACATAATTGCTTTGTTAGTATGCTTGAAGTATTATTATTTTTATGTCAATATTAAACTTTTGTCTTGAATCTTTCAGATCTGAATATTCATACCACAATTAAGAAGAATTACATTAAAAATTATGCCAAGTAGCACTCCGCATCAAAAATTCTGTTTTTATCATTTACCTACTCGAGGACGAACAGGAATTAAGCTTGGGGATGCTTGATACGTCTCCAACGTATCTATAATTTTTGATTGCTCCATGCTATATTATCTACTATTTTGGACATTATTGGGCTTTATTATCCACTTTTATATTATTTTGGGACTTACCTATTAACCGGAGGCCCAGCCCAGAATTGCTGTTTTTTGCCTGTTTTAGGGTTTCCAAGAAAAGGAATATCAAACGGAGTCCAAACGGAATGAAACCTTCGGGAACGTGATTTTCTCAACAAACAAGACCCGGGAGACTTGGACCCTACGTCAAGACACAAAAGAGGAGGCCACGAGGTAGGGGGCGCGCCTACCCCCCAGGCGCGCCCTCCACCCTCGTGGGCCCCCTGTTGCTCCACCGACGTACTCCTTCCTCCTATATATACCTACGTACCCCCAAACGATCAGATACGGAGCCAAAAACCTAATTCCACCGCCGCAACTTTCTGTATCCACGAGATCCCATCTTGGGGCCTGTTCTAGAGCTCCGCCGGAGGGGGCATCGATCACAGAGGGCTTCTACATCAACACCATAGCCTCTCCGATGAAGTGTGAGTAGTTTACCTCAGACCTACGGGTCCATAGTTATTAGCTAGATGGCTTCTTCTCTCTTTTTGGATCTCAATACAATGTTCTCCCCCTCTCTTGTGGAGAACTATTCGATGTAATCTTCTTTTTGCGGTGTGTTTGTTGAGACCGATGAATTGTGGGTTTATGATCAAGTCTATCTATGAACAATATTTGAATATTCTCTGAATTCTTTTATGTATGATTGGTTATCTTTGCAAGTCTCTTCGAATTATCAGTTTGGTTTGGCCTACTAGATTGATCTTTCTTGCAATGGGAGAAGTGCCTAGCTCTGGGTTCAATATTGCGGTGTCCTTTCCCAGTGACATTAGGGGCAACAAGGCACGTATCGTATTGTTGCCATCGAGGATAATAAGATGGGGTTTTCATCATATTGCATGAGTCTATCCCTCTACATCATGTCATCTTGCTTAAGGCGTTACTCTGTTTTTAACTTAATACTCTAGATGCATGCTGGATAGCGGTCGATGAGTGGAGTAATAGTAGTAGATGCAGGCAGGAGTCGGTCTACTTGTCTCGGACGTGATGCCTATATACATGATCATACCTAGATATTCTCATAACTATGCTCAATTATGTTAATTGCTCAACAGTAATTTGTTCACCCACAGTAGAATACTTATGCTCTCAAGAGAAGCCACTAGTGAAACCTATGGCCCTGGGTCTATCTTTATCATATTAATCTCCTACTACTTAGTTATTTCCTTTGCTTTTTACTTTGCCTTTATTTTACTTTGCATCTTTATCACAAAAATACCAAAAATATTATCTTATCATATCTATCAGATCTCACTCTTGTAAGTGGCCGTGTAGGGATTGACAACCCCTATTCGCATTGGTTGCGAGGATTTATTTGTTTTGTGCAGGTACGAGGGACTCGCGCGTAGCCTCCTACTGGATTGGTAACTTGGTTCTCAAAAACTGAGGGAAATACTTACGCTACTTTGCTGCATCATCCCTTCCTCTTCGGGGAAAACCAACGCAGTGCTCAAGAGGTAGCAATGCACCTGCCGGAGAACACCATTTTGTCATGGGCAGACCTGTGCCATGAGTTCATTAGTGCCTTCACTGATGGCCACCAAGAGCCCGACAGGCCCAGCGACCTGCAGCTTCTCCAGCAGAAGGAAGGAGAAACCCTCCACAAGTATTTGCAGAGATTCAGTAAAGTTCATAGAAATATTCCAAATATCCATTCGTCAGCCGTTATAGCAGCTTTCAGTCCAATGTGCGCAACCGCCGCATTTGTTCCAAATTGAACGTGCGGTTGCCCAAGACTGTGAAAGAACTATATACGCTGGTGGATAAATGTGCCTAGATGGAAGAAGGAAGGAAGTTTCCTAGAGAAGAAGATTGCATTAATGTTGATTCAGAAGATGAGGATGAATCAACCAGCCAGAAGAACCATAAGAAGTGCAATAAGAAGCCAAGGGATAAGGTAGTAATGACTGTGGAAGGATCAGGCACGCCTAGTACCGGCAAGAAGGTCAAGGTTGGGCCCCCCGACAAGGAAGTTACCGCGTGCGCTGCCTGCTGGGAAGCTGCTGCCGCCGAAAAAGTTGGGAAAGGCGATGTGCCGTACTGCAAGATCCACCAGACCAAAGGACACGACCTTCAGGAGTGTTATCAGTTTGAGCAGCTCGTCAAGAAACAGAGGGCGGAGTATGATAAGCGTGGTAAGGAAAAAGGTCAGAATGCTGTTGGCGGTAAGGGTCGGGGTGGTGAAGCAAATCGCCTCGGTAAACCCTTTCGGAACCAAGGAAAGGCCGCTAGGGGCCAAGAGCAGGAAACCTGTGATGATGCCAGTGATGGAGGGGATGAAGAGGAAACTAGCGTGCAGGAATTTCAGAAGGCCACTGACGCCCTATGCATTGATGGGGGTGCATCTTTGCACACCTCTCGTCGCCAACTCAAGTGATGGGCACGAGAGGTCAATGTAGTGGAACCAGCTCAGAGGCCCGGAAACCGCTCAAATGGCCCCGCAGACCCATCATCTTTGACGAAGAGGATCACCCTGGTGGCACCACTGTGGTAGGGTGTTTGCCGTTGTTGGTTTCCCCGACAATTCGCAACCTCAAGGTCACAAAGATGCTAGTGGATGGCGGGGCCAGGTTGAGTCTGATTTCCCCAGCAGTTATCAGCAAGCTTCAGATAGGAAGATTTGCCCATGGATAATTTGGTGGATGGGCATAGGGTAGGAAGATGGGTCATGCGTTGGATTTGGACCAGGTCTACCCACCCCAAACCCGGCCCATTGCCATCCCTACTCCCAGACGAGCATCGAAGATACCAAAAGACTTGCCACGCCAAGGACCAGGCTCACTCCCCAAGCATCAGCACTGGCATGAGGCAACAAATGCCCCGAGCCAGAGCCCGGGGGCTGGCCCCAGGCTTCCTTCTCCATCATGACCAGCAGTGAACAAGGGAAGAAGAAGGAGAATACAAAGGTGGATGGCTCTGCCCTCCTCCACCCCCTTTTATAGGGTGAGCGGGGAAGGGCAGCCGCTCCATCCACGGGTGATCACCGTCCTCCTCCGCCAATTCAAGACGGGCGGGCCCTTTCCAAAGGTACTCTCCCGCAACACACGTGATACATCTCCAACGTATCTATAATTTTTGATTGCTCCATGCTATTTTATCTACTGTTTTGGACATTATTGGGCTTTATTATCCACTTTTATATTATTTTTGGGACTAACCTATTAACCAGAGGCCCAACCCAGAATTGCTATTTTTTTTGCCTATTTCAGAGTTCCACAGAAAAGGAATATTAAACGGAGTCCAAACGGAATGAAACCTTCGGGAACGTGATTTTCGGAACGAACATGATTCAGGAGACTTGGACCCTACGTCAAGAAATAAAGGAGGAAGCCACGAGGTAGGGGGCACGCCTACCCCCCGGCGCGCCCTCCACCCTCATGGGCCCCCTGTTGCTCCACCGACGTACTCCTTCCTCCTATATATACCTATGTACCCCCAAACGATTAGAAACGGAGACAAAAACCTAATTCCACTGCCGCAACCTTCTGTATCCACGAGATCCCATCTTGGGGCCTGTTCCGAAGCTCCGTCGGAGGGGGAATCCATCATGGATGGCTTCTACATCAACACCATAGCCTCTCCGATGAAGTGTGAGTAGTTTACCTCAGACTTTCGGGTCCATAGTTATTAGCTAGATGGCTTCTTCTCTCTTTTTGGATCTCAATACCAATGTTCTCCCCCTCTCTTGTGGAGATCTATTCAATGTAATCTTCTTTTTGCGGTGTGTTTGTTGAGACCAATGAATTGTGGGTTTATGATCAAGATTATCTATGAACAATATTTGAATCTTCTCTGAATTCTTTTATGTATGATTGGTTATCTTTGCAAGTCTCTTCGAATTATCAGTTTGGTTTGGCCTACTAGATTGATCTTTCTTGCAATGGGAGAAGTGCTTAGCTTTGGGTTCAATCTTGTGGCGTCCTTCCCCAGTGACAGTAGTGACAGCAAGGCACGTATTGTATTGTTCCTATCGAGGATAACAAGATGGTTTTTTTATCATATTCCATGAATTTATCCCTCTACATCATGTCATCTTGCTTAAGGCGTAACTCTGTTTTCATGAACTTAATACTCTAGATGCATGCTGGATAGCGGTTGATGAGTGGAGTAATAGTAGTAGATGCAGGCAGGAGTCGGTCTACTTGTCTCGGACGTGATTCCTATATACATGATCATACCTAGATATTCTCATAACTATGCTCAATTCTGTCAATTGCTCAACAGTAATTCGTTCACCCATCGTAAAACACTTATGCTCTTGAGAGAAGCCACTAGTGAAACCTATGGCCCCCGGGTCTATCTTCATCATATTAATCTTCCAATACTTAGCTATTTCCTTTGCTTTTTACTTTGCTTTTATTTTACTTTGCATCTTTATCACAAAAACACCAAAAATATTATCTTATCATATCTATCAGATCTCACTCTCGTAAGTGACCGTGAAGGGATTGACAACCCCTTATCGCGTTGCTTGCGAGGAGTTATTTGTTTTGTGCAGGTACAAGGTACTCGCACATAGCCTCCTACTGGATTGATACCTTGGCTCTCAAAAACTGAGGGAAATACTTACGCTACTTTGCTGCATCATCCTTCCCTCTTCAAGGAAATCCAACGCAGTGCTCAAGAGGTAGCAAGAAGATTTCTGGCGCCGTTGCCGGGGAGGCTCGCGCAAGTCAAGATTTGACTCCCGACAACAAGACATTTCTGGCGCCGTTGCCGGGGAGTCTACAGAAAAGTCAACATACCAATTACCCATCACAACCCTTATCTCCCACATTACATTATTTGCCATTTTCCTCTCGTTTTCCTCTCCCCCACTTCACCCTTGCCGTTTTGTGCGCCCTCTATATCTCTATCCTCCCTCTCTTTCTCTATTTGCCTCTTTTCGCTCGCTTTTCCCTTGCCATGTCGGAACCAAAAAGAATTGGGGGTTCTCTCCCAAGTTCTAGTGCTTTAGACAATCTTGCTATCTTATCTAAACTCATAAATCGGAATGTTATGGACAAACTTGCCGGAGTTATCAATGAGAACCTTAGTAATTTTGATGAATATGATTCTGGAATTTTTCGTTATTTACTTGATGAATCTATGAAAGATGCTTGGGATAGGCTGTTAAGGATCCGGGCTAGCTATGTACCCCAATATCAAATTGAGGTTTACTTAAAAGGCTTTTATGTTGGGCTGCCCGCTTCATTCAAACAAATTTTAGATTCTATTTTCGAGTAGTATTTTCTTGAAGGGGACCCCATAGATACCTATGAGAGGATGAAAACTATATTTGGGCACCCCATTAACGAGAAAGCTGAAATCACATCTCTTTTGCTTTCTTACCAAAATGAATCTATTAAAAAGATAAAAGCTAGCCTAGATGCCAATTTCCGCAACATTCTTAATCTTTCTTCTACCATTAATGGACATGTACTTTGTCAAAATAGAAAGATTAATTCCATAGATAACAAGTTTGCTCTCTTTTTCCCTAAAACCAAAGATGGCAATACCTAGATCTATCCTTGCTTTTTATGCCTAGCTAGGGGCGTTAAACGATAGCACTTGTTGGGAGGCAACCCAATTTTATTTGTATTCCTTGCTTTTTGCTCCTGTTTAGTAATAAATAATTTACCTAGCCTCTGTTTTGGTTGTGTTTTTTGTGTTTAATTAGTTTTTGTGCCAAGTAGAACCGTTGGGAAGACTTGGGGAAAGTCTTGTTATCTTGCTGTAAAAAACAGAAACTTTAGCGCTCACGAGAACTGCTGCCATTTTTATTTGGAATGTGCTATTTAGTTAATTATTTTTGCAGATGATTAATGGATAAATTCCTCACGTCCAGCAATTTATTTTAGAATTTTTTGGGTTCCAGATCTTGCGCTAGCTACAGATTACTACAGACTGTTCTGTTTTTGACAGATTCTGTTTTTCGTGTGTTGTTTGCTTATTTTGATGAATATATGGCTAGTATAGTTTATAAACCATAGAGAAGTTGGAATACAGTAGGTTTAAGACCAATATAAATAAAGAATGAGTTCATTACAGTACATTGAAGTGGTCTTTTGTTTTCTTTCGCTAACGGAGCTCACAAGATTTTCTACTTTAAGTTTTGTGTTGTGAAGTTTTCAAGTTTTGGGTAAAGATTTGATGGATTATGGAACAAGGAGTGGCAAGAGCCTAATCTTGGGGATGCCCATGGCACCCCCAAGATAACCTAAGGACACCTAAAAGCCAAAGCTTGGGGATGCCCCGGAAGGCATCCCCTCTTTCGTCTACTTCCATCGGTAACTTTACTTGGAGCTATATTTTTATTCATCACATGATATGTGTTTTGCTTGGAGCGTCTTGTATGGTTTGAGTCTTTGATTTTTAGTTTACCACAATCATCCTTACTGTACACACCTTTTGAGAGAGCCATACATGATTTGGAATTTGTTAGAACACTCTATGTGTTTCACTTATATCTTTTGAGTTATATAGTTTTGCTCTAGTACTTCACTTATATCTTTTAGAGCACGGTGGTGGATTTGTTTTGTAGAAACTATTGATATCTCATGCTTCACTTAGATTATTTTGAGAGTCTTAAATAGCATGGTAATTTGCTTAAATAATCCTAATATGCTAGGTATTCAAGATTAGTAAAAAATTTCTTATGAGTGTTTTGAATACTAAGAGAAGTTTGATGCTTGATGATTGTTTTGATATTTGGAGGTAATAATATCAAAGTCGTGCTAGTTGAGTAGTTGTGAATTTGAGAAATGCTTGTGTTGAAGTTTGCAAGTCCCGTAGCATGTGATAAGTCTCCAACGTATCTATAATTTTTGATTGCTCCATGCTATATTATCTACTGTTTTGGACATTATTGGGCTTTATTATCCACTTTTATATTATTTTTGGGACTAACCTATTAACCAGAGGCCCAGCCCAGAATTGTTGTTCTTTTGCCTGTTTTAGGGTTTTGAAGAAAAGGAATATCAAACGGAGTCCAAACGGAATGAAACCTTCGGGAACGTGATTTTCTCAACGAACAAGACCGAGGAGACTTGGACCCTACGTCAAGACACAAAAGAGGAGACCACGAGGTAGGGGGGCGCGCCTACCCCCCAGGCGCGCCCTCCACCCTCGTGGCCCCCCTGTTGCTCCACCGACGTACTCCTTCCTCCTATATATACCTACATACCCCCAAACGATCAAAGACGGAGCCAAAAACCTAATTCCACCACCGCAACTTTCTGTATCCACGAGATCCCATCTTGGGGCCTATTTCGGAGCTCCGCCGGAGGGGGCATCGACCACAGAGGGCTTCTACATCAACACCATAGCCCCTCCGATGAAGTGTGAGTAGTTTACCTCAGACCTACGGGTCCATAGTTATTAGCTAGATGGCTTCTTCTCTCTTTTTGGATCTCAATACAATGTTCTCCCCCTCTCTTGTGGATAACTATTCGATGTAATCTTCTTTTTGCGGTGTGTTTGCTGAGACCGATGAACTGTGGGTTTACGATCAAGTCTATCTATGAACAATATTTGAATCTCTGAATTCTTTTATGTATGATTGGTTATCTTTGCAAGTCTCTTCAAATTATCAGTTTGGTTTGGCCTACTAGATTGATCTTTCTTGCAATGGGAGAAGTGCTTAGCTTTGGGTTCAATCTTGCGGTGTCCTTTCCCAGTGACAGTAGGGGCGGCGAGGCACGTATCGTATTGTCGCCATAGAGGATAACAAGATGGGGTTTTCTTCATATTGCATGAGTCTATCCCTCTACATCATGTCATCTTGCTTAAGGCATTACTCTGTTTTTAACTTAATACTCTAGATGCATGCTGGATAGCGGTCGATGAGTGGAGTAATAGTAGTAGATGCAGGCAGGAGTCGGTCTACTTGTCTCGCACGTGATGCCTATATACATGATCATACCTAGATATTCTCATAACTATGCTCAATTCTGTCAATTGCTCAACAGTAATTTGTTCACCCACCGTAGAATACTTATGCTCTCGAGAGAAGCCACTAGTGAAACCTATGGCCCCCGGGTCTATCTTTATCATATTAATCTCCTACTACTTAGTTATTTCCTTTGCTTTTTTACTTTGCCTTTATTTTACTTTGCATCTTTATCACAAAAATACCAAAAAAATTATCTTATCATATCTATCAAATCTCACTCTTGTAAGTGGCCGTGTAGGGATTGACAACCCCTATTCGCGTTGGTTGCGAGGATTTATTTGTGTTGTGTAGGTACGAGGGACACGCGCGTAGCCTCCTACTGGATTGATACCTTGGTTCTCAAAAACTGATGGAAATACTTACGCTACTTTGCTTCATCATCCCTTCCTCTTCGGGGAAAACCAACGCACTGCTCAAGAGGTAGCAAGAAGGATTTCTGGCGCCGTTGCCGGGGAGGTCTACGCAGAAGTCAACATACCAAGTACCCATTGATACGTCTCCAACATATCTCTAATTTTTGATTGCTCCATGATATATTATCTACTGTTTTGGACATTATTGGGCTTTATTATCCACTTTTATATTATTTTTGGGACTAACCTATTAACCGGAGGCCCAACCCAGAATTGCTGTTTTTTTGCCTGTTTTAGGGTTTCGAAGAAAAGGAATATCAAACGTAGTCCAAACGGAATGAAACCTTCGGGAACGTGATTTTCTCAACGAATAAGACCCAGGAGACTTGGACCCTACGTCAAGGGACAAGAGAGGAGGCCACGAGGTAGGGGTGCGCGCCTGCCTACCCCAGGCGCGCCCTCCACCCTCGTGGGCCCCCTGTTGCTCCACCGACGTACTCCTTCCTCCTATATATATCCACGTACCCCCAAACGATCAGATACAGAGCCAAAACCCTAATTCCACCGCTATAACTTTCTGTATCCACGAGATCCCATCTTGGGGCTTGTTCCGGAGCTCCGCCGGAGGGGGCATCGATCATGGAGGGCTTCTACATCAACACCATAGCCCTTTCGATGAAGTGTGAGTAATTTACCTCAGACCTACGGGTCCATAATTGGTAGCTAGATGGCTTCTTCTCTCTTTTTGGATCTCAATACAATGTTCTCCCCCTGTCTTGTGGAGAACTATTCGATGTAATCTTGTTTTTGCGGTGTGTTTGTTGAGACCGATGAATTGTGGGTTTATGATCAAGTCTATCTATGAATAATATTTGAATCTTCTTGAATTATTTTATGTATGATTGGTTATCTTTGCAAGTCTCTTCGAATTATCAGTTTGGTTTGGCCTTCTAGATTGATCTTTCTTGCAATGGGAGAAGTGCTTAGCTTTGGGTTCAATCTTGTGGTGTCCTTTCCCAGTGACAGTAGGGGCAGGAAGGCACGTATTGTATTGTTGCCATCGAGGATAACAAGATGGGGTTTTCTTCATATTGCTTGAGTCTATCCCTCTACATCATGTCATCTTGCTTTAGGCGTTACTCTGTTTTTAACTTAATACTCTAGATGCATGCTGGATAGCGGTCGATGAGTGGAGTAATAGTAGTAGATGCAGGAAGGAGTCGGTCTACTTGTCCCGGACATGATGCCTATATGCATGATCATGCCTAGATATTCTCATAACTATGCTCAATTCTGTCAATTGCTCAACAGTAATTTGTTCACCCACCGTAGAATACCTATGCTCTCGAGAGAAGCCACTAGTGAAACCTATGGCCCCCGGGTCTATCTTTATCATATTAATCTCCTACTACCTAGTTATTTCCTTTGCTATTTACTTGGCCTTTATAATACTTTGCATCTTTATCATAAAGATACCAAAAATATTATCTTTATCATATCTATCAGATCTCACTCTCGTAAGTGGCCGTGTAGGGATTGACAACCCCTATTTGCGTTGGTTGCGATCATTTATTTGTTTTGTGCAGGTACGAGGGACTCGCGCATAGCCTCCTACTGGATTGATACCTTGGTTCTCAAAAACTGAGGGAAATACTTACACTACTTTGCTGCATCATCCCTTCCTCTTCGGGGAAAACCAACGCAGTGCTCAAAAAGAGGTAGCAAGAAGGATTTCTGGCGCCGTTGCCGGGGAGGTCTACGCAAAAGTCAACATACCAAGTACCTATCACATACCCTTATCTCCCGCATTACATTATTTGCCATTTGCCTCTCGTTTTCCTCTCCCCCACTTCACCCTTCCCGTTTTATTCGCCCTCTCTCTCTATCCTCCCTCTCTTTATCTATTTGCCTCTTTTTGCCCGCTTGCTTTTTGTTTGCTTCTGTGTTAGTTTGCTTGCTTGTCACGATGGCTCAAGATAATACTAAATTGTGGGACTTCACCAATACCAACAATAATGATTTTATTAGAACTCCGATTGCTCCTCTTACCGATGCCGAATCTTGTGAGATTAATACTGCTTTGCTGAATTTTGTCATGAAAGATCCGTTTTCCGGCCTTCCTAGTGAAGATGCCGCTAGCCATCTAAATAGCTTCATTGATTTGTGTGACCTGCAAAAGAAGAAAGATGTGGATAATGATATTGTTAAATTGAAGCTATTCCCTTTTTCGCTTAGAGATCGTGCTAAAGCTTGGTTTTCGTCTTTGCCAAAAAATAGTATTGATTCATGGAATAAGTGCAAAGATGCTTTTATCTCTAAATATTTTCCTCCCGCTAAGATCATCTCTCTTAGAAACAATATTATGAACTTTAAGAAACTTGATCATGAACATGTTGCACAAGCTTGGGAGAGAATGAAATTAATGATACGTAATTGCCCTACTCATGGTTTAAATTTGTGGATGATTTTTCAGAATTTTTATGCCGGATTGAATTTTGCTTCTAGAAATCTATTAGATTCGGCCGCGGGAGGCACTTTTATGGAAATCACTTTAGGAGAAGCTACTAAACTCCTAGATAATATTATGGTTAATTATTCTCAATGGCATACTGAAAGATCTACTAATAAAAAGGTGCATGCGATAGCATAAATTAATGTTTTGAGTGGAACGATGGATGAACTTATGAAATTATTTGCTAATAAGAATGTTTCTTCTGATCCTAATGATATGCCCTTGTCTACTTTGATTGAGAATAATAATGAATCTATGGATGTGAATTTTGTTGGTAGGAACAATTTTGGTAACAACGCGTATAGAGGAAATTTCAATCCTAGGCCTTATCCTAGTAATGCCTCTAATAATTATGGTAATTCATACAACAATTCTTATGGAAATTATAATAAGATGCCCTCTGATTTTGAATCTAATATTAAAGAATTTATTACTTTGTAAAAGAATTTTAATGCCATGATTGAAGAAAAATTGCTTAAGATTGATGATTTGGCTTGGAACGTTAATAGAATTGCTCTTGATGTTGATTCTTTGAAACTTAGATCTATTCCACCTAAGCATGATATCAATGAGTATCTCAAAGCCATGAGAATTTCCATTGATGAGTGCAAATAAAGAACCACTAGGATGCGTGCTAAGAAAGATGCCTTTATAAGAGCGTGTTCTTCTAGTTCCTATGAAAATAAAGATGAATATCTAAAAGATATTGATGTGTCCCCTATTAAATCTTTGTTTTGCAATATGAATCTTGATGATGATGGGACTGAATATGATCCACCTTGATGACCCACAAGTATAGGGTATTTATCGTAGTCCTTTCGATAAGTAAGAGTGTCGAACCCAACGAGGAGCAGAAGGAAATGATAAGCGGTTTCCAGTAAGGTATTCTCTGCAAGTACTGAAATAAGTGGTAACAAATAGTTTTGTGATAGAATAAGTTGTAACGAGCAACAAGTAACAAAAGTAAATAAAGTGCAGCAATGTGTCCCAATCCTTTTGTACCAAAGGACAAGCCTGGACAAACTCTTATATGATGTAAAGCGCTCCCGAGGACACATGGGAATATCGTCAAGCTAGTTTTCATCACGTTCATATGATTCACGTTCGGTACTTTGATAATTTGGTATGTGGATGGACCGGTGCTTGGGTGCAGCCCTTACTTGGATAAGGAGCCCACTTATGATTAACCTCTATTGCAAGCATCCGCAAGTACAACAAAAGTATTAAGGTAAACCTAACCATAGCATGAAACATATGGATCCAAATCAGCCCCTTACGAAGCAACGCATAAACTAGGGTTTAAGCTTCTGTCACTCTAGCAACCCATCATCTACTTATCACTCCCCAATGCCTTCCTCTAGACCCAAATAATGGTGAAGTGTCTTGTAGTCGACGTTCACATAACACCACTAGAGGAGAGACAACATACATCTCATCAAAATATCGAACGAATACCAAATTCACATGACTACTAATAGCAAGTCTTCTCCCATGTCCTCAGGAACAAAAGTAACTACTCACAAAGCATAAACATGTTCATAATCAGAGGGGTATTAATATGCATATAGGATCTCAACATATGATCTTCCACCAATTAAACCAACTAGCATCAACTACAAGGAGTAATTAACACTACTAGCAACCTACTAGCACCAATCCCGGACTTGGAGAGAAGAATTGGATACAAGAGATGAACTAGGGTTTTGAGATGAGATGGTGCCGATGAAGAGATGTTGATTGGTATTGCCCTCTCCCGATGAGAGGAGAGTTGGTGATGACGATCGCGATGATTTCCCCCTCCGGAAGGGAAGTTTCCCCGGCAGAACAGCTCCGCCAGAGCCCTAGATTGGTTCCGCCAAGGTTCCGCCTCGTGGCGGCGGAGTTTCGTCCGAGAAGATGGCTTATTAATTTTTTCCATCGAAAGACTCCATATAGCAGAAGATGGCCACCGGAGGGCCACCAGGGGGCCCACGAGGTAGGGGGGGCGCCCTGGGGGGTAGGGCGCGCCCCCACCCTCGTGGGCAGGGTGTGGCCCCCTGGTGAAGTTCTTCCTCTTAGTATTTTTTATATATTTGGAAAACATCTTCCCTGAAGTTTCAGGACTTTTGGAGCTGTTCAGAATAGGTCTCTAATATTTGCTCCTTTTCCAGCCTAGAATCCCAGCTGCCGGCATTCTCCCTCTTTATGTAAACCTTGTAAAATAAGAGAGAATAGGCATAAGTATTGTGACATAATGTGTAATAACTGAAGGAAATATGCCCTAGAGGCAATAATAAAGTTATTATTTATTTCCTTATATCATGATAAATGTTTATTATTCATGCTAGAATTGTATTAACCGGAAACATAATACATGTGTGAATACATAGACAAACAGGTTGTCACTAGTATGCCTCTACTTGACTAGCTCGTTGATCAAAGATGGTTATGTTTCCTAACCATGGACATGAGTTGTCATTTGATTAACGGGGTCACATCATTAGGAGAATGATGTGATTGACATGACCCATTCCGTTAGCTTAGCACCCGATCGTTTAGTATGTTGCTATTGCTTTCTTCTTGACTTATACATGTTCCTATGACTATGAGATTATGCAACTCCCGTTTACCGGAGGAACACTTTGTGTGCTACCAAACGTCACAACGTAACTGGGTGATTATAAAGGTGCTCTACAGGTGTCTCCAAAGGTACTTGTTAGGTTGGCGTGTTTCGAGATTAGGATTTGTCACTCCGATTGTCGGAGAGGTATCTCTGGGCTCTCTCGGTAATGCACATCACTTAAGCCTTGCAAGCATTGCAACTAATGAGTTAGTTGCGGGGTGATGTATTAAGGAACAAGCAAAGAGACTTGCTGGTAACGAGATTGAACTAGGTATTGAGATATCGACGATCGAATCTCGGGCAAGTAACATACCGATGACAAAGGGAACAATGTATGTTGTTATGCGGTTTGACCGATAAAAGATCTTCATAGAATATGTGTGAGCCAATATGAGCATCCAGGTTCCGCTATTGATTATTGACCGGAGACGTGTCTCGGTCATGTCTACATAGTTCTCGAACCCATAGGGTCCGCACGCTTAATGTTTCGATGACAGTTATATTACGAGTTTATATGTTTTGATGTACCGAAGGTTATTCGGAGTCCCGGATGTGATCACGGACATGACGAGGAGTCTCTAAATGGTCGAGACATGAAGATTGATATATTGGAAGCCTATGTTTGGATATCGGAAGTGTTCCGGGTGAAACCGGGATTTTACCGGAGTACCGGGAGGTTACCGGAACCCCTCGGGGGCTTAATGGGCCTACACGGGCCTTACTGGAAATAGAGGGCAGCAAGGGGAGTGTGGGGCGCGCCCCCAAGGCCCAAACCTTATTGGTTTAGGGCAAGGGGGGCCGGCCCCCTCTTTCCTTTTCCCCCTCTCTCTTTCCTTCTCCCAAGTCCTAATCCAACTAGGAAGGGGGGGGGGGGATCCTACTCCCGGTGGGAGTAGGACTCCTCCTGGCGTGCCTCCTCCCTGGCCGACCGCACCCTCCTTTTGCTCCTTTATATATGGGGGCAGGGGGGCACCCCATAGACACAACAATTGATCGTTTGATCTTTTAGCCGTGTGCAGTGCCCCCATCCACCATAGTCCACCTCGATATTACTGTAGCGGTGCTTAGGCGAAGCCCTACGTCCGTAGAACATCAACATCGTCACCAAGCCGTCGTGCTGATGAAACTCCCCCTCAAACACTCGGCTGGATCGGAGTTCGAGGGACGTCATCGGGCTGAACGTGTGCTGAACTCGGAGGTGCCGTACGTTCGGTACTTGATCGGTCGGATCATGAAGATGTACGACTACATAAAGCGCGTTGCGCTAACGCTTCCGCTTTTGGTCTACGAGGGTACATGGACAACACTCTCCCCTCTCGTTGCTATGCATCACCTGCATGTGCGTAGGATTTTTTTTGAAATTACTACGTTCCCCAATAGTGGCATCAGAGCCAGGTTACATGCGTAGATGTCATATGCATGAGTAGAACACAAGTGAGTTGTGGGCGATATAAGTCATACTGCTTACCAGCATGTCATACTTTGGTTCGGCGGTATTGTTGGATGAAGCGGCCCGGACCAACATTACGCGTACGCTTACGCGAGACTGGTTCTACCGACGTGCTTTGCACACAGGTGGCTGGCGGGTGTCAGTTTCTCCAACTTTAGTTGAACCGAGCGTGGCTACGCCCGGTCCTTGCGAAGGTTAAAACAGCACCAACTTGACAAACTATCATTGTGGTTTCGATGCGTAGGTAAGAACGGTTCTTGCTAAGCCCGTAGGAGCCACGTAAAACTTGCAACAACAAAGTAGAGGACGTCTAACTTGTTTTTGCAGGGCATGTTGTGATGTGATATGGTCAAGACATGATGCTAAATTTTATTGTATGAGATGATCATGTTTTGTAACCGAGTTATCGGCAACTGGCAGGAGCCATATGGCTGTCGCTTTATTGTATGCAATGCAATCACCCTGTAATGCTTTACTTTATCACTAAGTGGTAGCGATAGTCGTAGAAGCATAAGATTGGCGAGACGACAACGATGCTACGATGGAGATCAAGGTGTCGCGCCGGTGACGATGGTGATCATGACGGTGCTTCGGAGATGGAGATCACACGCACAAGATGATGATGGCCATATCATATCACTTATATTGATTGCATGTGATGTTTACCTTTTATGCATCTTATCTTGCTTTGATTGACGGCAGCAATATAAGATGATCTCTCACTAAATTTCAAGATAAAAAGTGTTCTCCCTGAGTGTGCACCGTTGCCAAAGTTCTTCGTGCCCAGACACCACGTGATGATCGGGTGTGATAAGCTCTACGTCCATCTACAACGGGTGCAAGCCAGTTTTGCACACGCAGAATACTCATGTTAAACTTGACGAGCCTAGCATATGCAGATATGGCCTCGGAACACTGAGACCGAAAGGTCGAGCGTGAATCATATAGTAGATATGAACAACATAGTGATGTTCACCATTGAAAACTACTCCATTTCACATGATGATCGGTTATGGTTTAGTTGATTTGGATCACGTGATCACTTAGAAGATTAGAGGGATGTCTTTCTAAGTGGGAGTTCTTAAGTAATATGATTAATTGAACTTAAATTTATCATGAACTTAGTACCTGCTAGTATCTTGCTTGTCTATATTTGATTGTAGATAGATGGCCCGTGCTGTTGTTCCGTTGAATTTTAATGCGTTCCTTGAGAAAGCAAAGTTGAAAGATGATGGTAGCAATTACACGGACTGGGTCCGTAACTTGAGGATTATCCTCATTGCTGCTCAGAAGAATTACGTCTTGGAAGCACCGCTGAGTGCCAGGCCTGCTGTTGATGCAACTGACGACGTTAAGAACGTCTGGCAGAGCAAAGCTGATGACTACCCGATAGTTCAGTGTGCCATGCTTTACGACTTAGAACCGGGACTTCAACGTCGTTTTGAACGTCATGGAGCATATGAGATGTTCTAGGAGTTGAAGTTAATATTTCAAGCAAATGCCCGGATTGAGATATATGAAGTCTCCAATAAGTTCTACAGCTACAAGATGGAGGAGAATAGTTCTGTCAGTGAACATATACTCAGAATGTCTGGGTACCGTAATCACTTAACTCAGCTGGGAGTTAATATTCCGGTTGATAGTGTCATTGACAGAGTTCTACAATCACTGCCACCAAGCTACAAGAGCTTCGTGATGAACTATAATATGCAAGGGATGAATAAGAAAATTCCCGAGCTCTTCGCAATGCTAAATGCAGCGGAGGTAGAAATCAAGAAGGAGCATCAAGTGTTGATGGTCAATAAGACCACCAGTTTCAAGAAAAAGGGTAAAGGGAAGAAGGGGAACTTCAAGAAGAACAGTAAGCAAGTTGCTGCTTAGGACAAGAAACCCAAGTCTGGACCTAAGCCTGAAACTGAGTGCTTCTACTGCAAGCAGACTGGTCACTGGAAGCGGAACTGCCCCAAGTATTTGGTGGATAAGAAGGATGGCAAGGTGAACAAAGGTATATGTGATATACATGTTATTGATGTGTACGTTAATAGAGCTCGCAGTAGCACCTGGGTATTTGATACTGGTTCTGTTGCTAATATTTGCAACTCAAAACAGGGACTGCGGATTAAGCGAACACTGGCAAAGGACGAGGTGACGATGCGCGTGGGAAATGGTTCCAAAGTCGATGTGATCGCAGTCGGCACGCTACCTCTACATCTACCTTCGGGATTAGTATTAGACCTAAATAATTGTTATTTGGTGCCAGGGTTGAGCATGAACATTATATCTGGATCTTGTTTGATGCGAGACGGTTATTCATTTAAATCAAAGAATAATGGTTGTTCTATTTATATGAGTAATATCTTTTATGGTCATGCACCCTTGAAGAGTGGTCTATTTTTGATGAATCTCGATAGTAGTGATACACATATTCATAATGTTGAAACCAAAAGATGCAGAGTTGATAATGATAGTGCAACTTATTTGTGGCACTGCCGTTTAGGTCATATCTGTGTAAAGCGCATGAAGAAACTCCATACTGATGGACTTTTGGAACCACTTGATTATGAATCACTTGGTACTTGCGAACCGTGCCTCATGGGAAAGATGGCTAAAACGCCGTTCTCCGGAACTATGGAGAGAGCAACAGATTTGTTGGAAATCATACATACAGATGTATGTGGTCCGATGAATGTTGAGGCTCGTGGCGGATATCGTTATTTTCTCACCTTCATAGACGATTTAAGCAGATATATATGGGTATATCTACTTAATGAAGCATAAGTCTGAAACATTTGAAAAGTTGAAAGAATTTCAGAGTGAAGTTGAAAATCATCGTAACAAGAAAATAAAGTTTCTACGATCTGATCGTGGAGGAGAATATTTGAGTTACGAGTTTGGTCTACATTTGAAACAATGCGGAATAGTTTCGCAACTCAAGCCACCCGGAACACCACAGCGTAATGGTGTGTCCGAACGTCGTAATCGTACTTTACTAGATATGGTGCAATCTATGATGTCTCTTATAGATTTACCGCTATCATTTTGGGGTTATGCTTTAGAGACATCCGCATTCACATTAAATAGGGCACCATCGAAATCCGTTGAGACAACGCCTTATGAACTGTGGTTTAGCAAGAAACCAAAGTTGTCATTTCTGAAAGTTTGGGGCTGCGATGCTTATGTGAAAAAGCTTCAACCTGATAAGCTCGAACCCAAATCGGAGAAATGTGTCTTCATAGGATACCCAAAGGAGACTGTTGGGTACACCTTCTATCACAGATCCGAAGGCAAGACATTCGTTGCTAAGAATGGATCCTTTCTAGAGAAGGAGTTTCTCTCGAAAGAAGTGAGTGGGAGGAAAGTGGAACTTGATGAGGTAACTATACCTGCTCCTCTATTGGAAAGTAGTTCATCACAGAAACCAGTTTTTGTGACGCCTACACCAATTAGTGAGGAAGTTAACGATGATGATCATGGAACTTCAGATCAAGTTACTACTGAACCTCGTAGATCAACCAGAGTAAGATCCACACTAGAGTGGTACGGTAATCCTGTTCTGGAAGTCATGCTACTAGATCATGATTAACCTACGGACTATGAAGAAGCAATGGGGAGCCCAGATTCCGAAAAATGGCTTGAGGCCATGAAATCTGAGATGGGATCCATGTATGAGAACAAAGTATGGACTTTGGTTGACTTGCCCAATGATCGGCAAGCAATTGAGAATAAATGGATCTTCAAGAAGAAGACTGACGCTGACAGTAATGTTACTGTCTACAAAGCTCGACTTGTTGCGAAAGGTTTTCGACAAGTTCAAGGGATTGACGACGATGAGACTTTCTCACCCGTAGCGATGCTTAAGTCTGTTCGAATCATGTTAGCAATTGCTGCATTTTATGATTATGAAATTTGGCAAATGGATGTCAAAACTGCATTCCTGAAAGGATTTCTGGAAGAAGAGTTGTATATGATGCAACCGGAAGGTTTTGTCGATCCAAAGGGAGCTAACAAAGTGTGCAAGCTCCAGCGATCCATTTATGGACTGGTGCAAGCCTCTCAGAGTTGGAATAAACGCTTTGATAGTGTGATCAAAGCATTTGGTTTTATACAGACTTTTGGAGAAGCCTGTATTTACAAGAAAGTGAGTGGGAGCTCTGTAGCATTTATGATATTATATGTGGATGGCATATTGCTAATTGGAAATGATATAGAATTTCTAGATAGCATAAAGGGATACTTGAATAAGAGTTTTTCAATGAAAGACCTCGGTGAAGCTGCTTACATATTGGGCATCAAGATCTATAGAGATAGATCAAGACGCTTAATTGGACTTTCACAAAGCACATACCTTGACAAAGTTTTGAAGAAGTTCAAAATGGATCAAGCAAAGAAAGGGTTCTTGCCTGTGTTACAAGGTGTGAAGTTGAGTAAGACTCAATGCCCGACCACTGCAGAAGATAGAGAGAAAATGAAAGATGTTCCCTATGCTTCAGCCATAGGCTCTATCATGTATGCAATGCTGTGTACCAGACCTGATGTGTGCCTTGCTATAAGTCTAGCAGGGAGGTATCAAAGTAATCCAGGAGTGGATCACTGGACAACGGTCAAGAACATCTTGAAATACCTGAAAAGGACTAAGGATATGTTTCTCGTTTATGGAGGTGAAAAAGAGCTCATCGTAAACGGTTACGTTGATGCAAGCTTTGACACTGATCCAGACGATTCTAAATCACAAACCGGATACGTGTTTACATTGAACGGTGGAGCTGTCAGTTGGTGCAGTTCTAAACAAAGTGTTGTGGCGGGATCTACACGTGAAGCGGAATACATAGCTGCTTCTGAAGCAGCAAATGAAGGAGTCTGGATGAAGGAGTTCATATCCGATCTAGGTGTCATACCTAGTGCATCGGGTCCAATGAAAATCTTTTGTGATAATACTGGTGCAATTGCCTCAGCGAAGGAATCCAGATTTCACAAGAGAACCAAGCACATCAAGAGACGCTTCAATTCCATCCGGGATCTAGTCCAGGTGGGAGACAAAGAAATTTGCAAGATACATACGGTTCTAAATGTTGCAGATTCGTTGACTAAGCCTCTTCCATGAGCAAAACATGATCGGCACCAAGGCTCCATGGGTGTTAGAATCAGTACTGTGTAATCTAGATTATTGACTCTAGTGCAAGTGGGAGACTGAAGGAAATATGACCTAGAGGCAATAATAAAGTTATTATTTTTTCCTTATATCATGATAAATGTTTATTATTCATGCTAGAATTTTATTAACCGGAAACATAATACATGTGTGAATACATAGACAAACAGGTTGTCACTAGTATGCCTCTACTTGACAAGCTCGTTGATCAAAGATGGTTATGTTTCCTAACCATGGACATGAGTTGTCATTTGATTAATGGGGTCACATTATTAGGAGAATGATGTGATTGACATGACCCATTCCGTTAGCTTAGCACCCGATCGTTTAGTATGTTGCTATTGCTTTCTTCATGACTTATACATGTTCCTATGACTATGAGATTATGCAACTCCCGTTTACCGGAGGAACACTTTGTGTGCTACCAAACGTCACAACGTAACTGGGTGATTATAAAGGTGCTCTACAGGTGTCTCCAAAGGTACTTGTTGGGTTGGCGTATTTCGAGATTAGGATTTGTCACTCCGATTGTCGAAGAGGTATCTCTGGGCCCTCTCGGTAATGCACATCACTTAAGACTTGCAAGCATTGCAGCTAATGAGTTAGTTGTGGGATGATGTATTACGGAACGAGTAAAGAGACTTGCCGGTAACGAGATTGAACTAGGTATTGAGATACCGACGATCGAATCTCGGGCAAGTAACATACCGATGACAAAGGGAACAACGTATGTTATTATGCGGTTTGACCGATAAAAGATCTTCGTAGAATATGTGGGAGCCAATATGAGCATCCAGGTTCCGCTATTGGTTATTGACCGGAGACGTGTCTCGGTCATGTCTACGTAGTTCTCGAACCTGTAGGGTCCGCACGCTTAACGTTTCGATGACAGTTATATTATGAGTTTATATGTTTTGATGTACCGAAGGTTGTTCGGAGTCTCGGATGTGATCATGGACATGAAGAGGAGTCTCAAAATGGTCGAGACATGAAGATTGATATATTGGAAGCCTATGTTTGGATATCGGAAGTGTTCCGGGTGAAATCGGGATTTTTCCGGAGTACCAGGAGGTTACCGGAACCCCCCGGGGGCTTAATGGGCCTACATGGGCCTTTGTGGAAATAGAGGGCAGCAAGGGGAGTGTGGGGCACGCCCCCCCAAGGCCCAAACCGAATTGGTTTATGTCAAGGCCCCCCCTTTTTCCTTTCCCCCTCTCTCTTTCCTTCTCCCAAGTCCTAATCCAACTAGGAAAGAGGGGGGGGGGGATCCTACTCCCGGTGGGAGTAGGACTCCTCCTGGCGCGCCTCCTCCCTGGTCGGCCGCACCCCCCTTTTGCTCCTTTATATACGGGGGCAGGGGGCACCCCATAGACACAACAATTGATCATTTGATCTTTTAGCCGTGTGCGGTGCCCCCCTCCACCATAGTCCACCTCGATATTACTGTAGCGGTGCTTAGGCGAAGCCCTGCATCGGTAGAACATCAACATCGTCACCACGCCGTTGTGCTGACGAAACTCTCCTTCAAACACTCGGCTGGATCGGAGTTCGAGGGACGTCATCGGCTGAACGTGTGCTGAACTCGGAGGTGCCGTACGTTCGGTACTTGATCGGTCGGATCGTGAAGACGTACGACTACATCAACCGCATTGTGCTAACGCTTCCGCTTTCGGTCTACGAGGGTACGTGGACAACACTCTCCCCTCTCGTTGCTATGAATCACCATGATCTTGGATGTGCGTAGGAATTTTTTTGAAATTACTACGTTCCCCAACAATAACAGCCCATAATGCAATAAATATTGATATAAAAGCATGATTTAAAATGGACGTATCAACTCCCCCAAGCTTAGACCTAGCTTAGCCTCAAGTGAAAAGCCGAAATCGAAAAATATGTCCACATGTTTAGAGATAGAGGTTTCGATAAAAATAAAATATGGACATGAGGGAATCATGATCATTCTTAGAATAGCAACTTATATAATTCTTGTCATATAATCTCGTATGCTAGAGTAATAATTCAATCACAATATCAAGTATGAATCGTAAACTTCATTGAAAACTAACAAACTATAATCTCAGTCATTGAAGCAATTGCAATTTATCATAACATAGGAAAGAGTCAATGTATAAGAGCTTTTCAGCAAGTCCACAAACTCAACTATAATATAATCTTTCACAATTGCTGACACTCATGCAATACTTATGGGTATGGAGTTTTAATCGGACACAGAGAAAGATAGGGGCTTATAGTTTTGCCTCCCAACGTTTTACCTTAAGGGTAATGTCAACAGTAATAGTTCATGAAAACTCACATCCAATTAGCCATATATACCAGGATCTTTCCAACATATTGTGCTTGCCAAAGGATAAAATGTAAAAAGGAAGGGTGAAGATCACCATGACTCTTATGCAATGTACGAGATAAAAGTAAAAGATAGGCCCTTCGCAGAGGGAAGCAGAGGTTGTCATGCGCTTTTATGGTTGGATGCACAAAATCTTAATGCGAAAGAATGTCACTTTATATAGCCACTTGTGATATGGACCTTTATTATGTAGTCTGTCGCTTTTATTACTTCCATATCACACGATCGTATAAAGCTTATTTCCTCCACACCAATCAATCATACATATTTAGAGAGCAATTTTTATTGCTTGCACCGATGACAACTTACTTGATGGATCTTACTCAATCCATAGGTAGATATGGTGGACTCTTATGGCAAGACTGGTTTAAGGGTATTTGGAAGCACAAGTAGTATCTCTACTTGGTGCAATGAATTTTGGCTAGCATGAGGGGGAAAAGCAAGCTCATCATGTTGGAAGATCCAAGACAATATAATTCATCTCAGATGTAAGAAAACATAACCCATTATGTTGTCTACCTTGTCCAATGTCAACTCTTTAGCATGTCATATTTTAATGAGTGCTCACAATCATAAAATATGTCCAAGATAGTATATCTATATGTGAAGACCTCTCTTTCTTTATTACTTCCTATTAATTGCAACGATGACCAAAACTGTGTTTGTCAACCCTCAACAACTTTTATTCATCATACTCTTTCTATGTGAGCTCATTACTCTCCATAAGATTCACATGATCTCTTTGTTTCTTTTATTTCTTTCTCTTTTCTTCTATTCCCTTAGGATCATGACAAAATAATCAAGCCCTTGACTCAACACTAATCTTTATTATATAGCTCACGGACTCGATTACATAGAAGGATAATAAAGCAAAACTCACAACTAGATCATACTAAGAACTTTTATTCTACTAGATCAAGATATTACCAAAAGGATCGAACTAAGAAAAACGGTAAAGATAAAAGTGATGGTGATACGATACCGGGGCACTCCCCCAAGCTTGGCAGTTGCCAAGTGGAGTGCCCATACCAGATACTCAATTCTTCTTTGTTGGTGGAGACGGTGAGGATTTTGTTGATGGCATAGGCTTCTTCCTTAATTTGCGCTTGAGGACAGAATTTTGGTCCCTTAGGTCCTCGATCTCCTGCTCCAAGCTCAGTATCTTTTTGCATAGTTCCTGCTTGTTCTCCTGCAAGAGGCGAAAAGGGATAAACTCGATCTTGGGTTTCTTTACCCTATCCGGGAGGCTTGAATTTTTGAACTCCACATGCATGTCCCCAGGTTGAGGTAGTGGGACTTCATCTTCATCTGAGCTCATCTCCCCCTTTCGCTTAGGTTCATAGTCCTCTTCTTCTTCCGTAGTCCAACCGCAATGATCCACATCCCCATAGACCTTAGGATCTGCGAGGTAATCAGCTATGTAGCTTTCTCCTTCCAAATCCTGGGACGACATGTTGCTCTATCTGCAGCAGGACAGCTCAAAACAAAGACAAGTGATTTTTGCGTGATACGGGAGTCAAAACCCCCGGGAGATTATATAATGAATTTTTACCGACCAAAATACGTGTCGTGTATGAAAACAGAGTCCGGAGAGCACACGAGGTGCCCACGAGGTAGGGGGTCACGCCCAGTAGGGTAGGACGCGCCCTCCACCCTCCTGGAGCCCTCGTGTCCTTCCCGGACTGCTGCTTATTTTTCTATTTTTCTAAATATTCCAAAACGGAGAAATATTGCCTTACAAACTGTTTTGGAGTCGGTTTACTTACCGTACCACATACCTATTCCTTTTCGGAGTCTGAAACGTTCCGGAAAGTGTCCCTTATGTATTCCTCCGGGGTTATGGTTTCAATAACATTGGTTTCAACATTTATGGGATTACCTGAGATATAGTGTTTGATTCTTTGACCGTTTACCACCTTCGGATTTGTGCCTTCGAAGTTGTTGATTTTTATGGCACCGGAACGGTAGAACTCCTCGATAACGTAAGGACCTTCCCATTTAGAGAGAAGTTTTCCTGCAAAAAATCTTAAGCGAGAGTTGTATAGCAATACATAATCACCTACATTAAACTCACGCTTTTGTATCCTTTTGTCATGCCATCTTTTAACTTTTTCTTTAAACATCTTGGCATTTTCGTAGCCTTAGGTTCTCCATTCATCAAGTGAGATAATATCAAATAACCTCTTCTCACTAGCTATTTTAAAATCATAATTAAGTTCTTTAATAACCCAATAAGCCTTGTGTTCTAGTTCGAGAGGTAAGTGACATGCTTTTCCATAGACCATTTTATACGGAGACATACCCATATGATTTTTATATGCAGTTCTATAGGCCCATAATGCATCATCAAGTTTCTTGAACCAATTCTTTCTAGACCTATTAACAATCTTTTGCAAAATTAATTTGAGTTCTCTATTACTCTATTCTACTTGACCACTAGACTGCGGATGATAAGGAGATGCAATTCTATGATTAACATCATATTTAGCAAGCATTTTACGGAAAGCACCATGAATAAAGTGTGAACCACCATCAGTCATTAAATATCTAGGGACTCCAAACCTCAGGAAAATAACTTCTTTAAGCATTTTAATAGAAGTGTTATGATCAGCACTACTAGTTGGAATAGCTTCTACCCACTTAGTAACGTAATCAACAGCAACTAGAATATGTGTGTATCCATTGGAGGCAGGAAAAGTTCCCATATAATCGAAGCCCCAAACATCAAACGGTTCAATAACAAGTGAATAATTCATAGGCATTTCTTGACGTCTACTAATATTACCAATTCTTTGATAATCATCACAAGATAAGACAAACTTACGGGCATCCTTGAAGAGAGTAGTCCAATAAAAACCAGATTGCAGTACCTTATGTGCAATTCTATCTCCAGCATGGTGTCCTCCATAAGCTTCAGAGTGACACTTGCGTAGGATCTATTCCTGTTCATGCTTAGGTACACAACATCTAATAACACCATCCACTCCTTTATAAAGATGTGGGTCATCCCAAAAGTAATGCCTCAAATCATAGAAGAACTTTTTCTTTTGCTGATATGTGAAACTAGGTGGTATAAAACTTAGCAACAATGTAATTAGCATAATCAACATACCATGGAGCAGTATGAGAAGCATTTATGACATTTAATTGCTCATCAGGAAAGCTATCATCAATAGGTAGTGGGTCATCAATCATATTTTCTAACCTAGACAAGTTGTTTGCAATGGGGTTCTCAGCTCCTTTTCTTTCAACGATATGTAAATCAAATTCTTGTAGCAAGAGAACCCATCTAATAAGTCTAGGTTTAGCATCTTTATTTTCCATAAGATATTTAATAGCAGCATGATCAGTGTGAATAGTTACTTTAGAATCAACAATATAAGGTCTGAACTTATCACAAGCAAATACAACTGCTAAGAATTCTTTTTCAGTGGTAGCATAATTTCTTTGAGCATTGTCTAGAGTTTTACTAGCATATTGAATAACATTTAGTTTCTTATCAACTCTTTGTCCTAGAACCGCACCTACAACATAATCACTAGCATCACACATAATTTCAAAGGGTAAATTCCAATCAGGTGGCTGAACAATAGGTGCAGAAATCAATGCTTTCTTAAGTATTTCAAATGCTTCTACACAATCATCATCAAAAACAAATGGTATATCCTTTTGTAATAAATTAGTCAGAGGACGAGAAATTTTTGAGAAGTCCTTAATGAACCTCCTATAAAAACCGGCATGACCAAGGAAACTTCTTATACCTTTGATGTCCTTGGGACATGGCAACTTTTCAATAGCATCAACCTTGGCTTTATCAACTTTGATACCTCTTTCAGAAACTTTATGCCCCAAGACAATACCTTCACTAACCATAAAGTGGCACTTTTCCCAATTCAAGACAAGATTAGTTTCTTCACATGTAACGCCCCGTATGTAACTTGCCATATCTGTATTCCAACTCTTGCCATTTTCGGTACTAAGTTATGATATTTCCTCGTTGTTGGGTTTTGTCTCCGTGTTGCTTTTGTCTTTGTCATGCATCTCATATCATGTCATCATGTGCATCGCATTTGCATACGTGTTCGTCTCATGCATCCGAGCATTTTCCCCGTTGTTTGTTTTGCATTCCGGCGCTCCTATGTCCTCTGGTGTCCCCTCTTGCCTCTTTTCGTGTGTGGGTGTTAAACGTTCCTGGATTGGACCGAGACTTGCCAAGCGGCCTTGGTTTACTACCGGTAGACTGCCTGTCAAGTTTCGTGCCATTTGTACTTTGTTTCATGCTCCAACGGTTAACCGAGGAACCGAAAAGGCCTCGTGTGTGTTGCAGCCCAACACCTCTCCAAAGTGGCCCCAAACCCACCAAAACCCCTCCATCATCTCGGTTGTTCGATCACGATCGCGTGGCCAAAAATCATGCTCAATTTGGAGTGTCCTAGCTCCCTCTACCTATAAATATATGCCTCCCTCCAAAATCTCGCAGTCCAAACCCTAAAATCGTCCCCTCCGCCTCCGGACGTGTCCGCACCCGCCGGACACGCCCGCGCCGCCGCGCCCAGCCACCCACGAGCCGCCACGTGGCCTCCCGCCGCCATCCACCATGCCGGCCCGCTCGGGCCCGAGGCTGCTCCCCGTGGCCCGGTCGCCGCGCGCCGCCGCCCGTCTCCTCCCGCCGCCTGCCCGCTCCCGAAGGTCGCTGCCTGCGCCGCCCAGTTCGTCGCCGGCCGCCTCCGACCTCACTACCCTCGTCACCGGCGAGCCCCGGCAAGTGCGCTGCCCTGCTGCCTCAACGTCTGCGCCAGCCCCGCGCCTCCTCCGGCCTCCTCCTCGTTCCGGGCACCGCCCCGCAGCTCCGGCGAGCAGCTCCAGCCACCGTCCTGCCTTCGTCGCCGGCGAGGTCCCGATGAACCTCGGGAGGTGTGCCCGATCCAGATCGGCTACAGGAAACCCTAGGTTGACTTCGGATTTTCCCTAAGTCCCCAGTTTGCATTATTTTTAGGCAACTTCCATGTCATAACTTTGCACCCGTGGCTCCGTTTTGGGTGTGTAGCACATCAAATTGTTCGTTTGGATGTGCACTTCATTTCATTCCATTGCACCATGTTCATTTGAGTTCATTTTGATGCCCTAAATGTTGTTGCAAGAGTGCTATGTAATGTTAGGTTCTGATTCTTAACAGATATTGGACATTTGTCATTTTTACCATGTGTTAATGTGTGCCTCCTATGATCTTGAGCCCTACATGTGTTTTGGGCTATGCCATGCCATCTTTACAGGGGTGTATGTCATGTATTTTTTGATCTTTGTGGTGACTAGCACAAGCTTGCAAAGTAGCTCTCGTGATGTTGCTGATTACAGGGACTTAGAATTCTTCCAAGTCATTTCCCTGATGATATTTTTATGCCATGTATTCATGTTGCTACAGAGTGATCCATGCCTCTTTTGAGCATGTTCAGTAAGGATGTTTTTGAGATATTGTTATGCTCTATCCATCCATGTCTTTGTTTGCAATTATGGAGTGCCCTAGCATGACTCAATCTTGCTCTACGTTTGCTATAAAATGTTCCTGGCAGATTGTTTACATGTTAATCAATTTTGCCGAGGTTGTTGTAGTTTATCCATGCATGCTATGTGGTTGTTCTTGCCATGGTTAGCTACTTGATCATGTCTTCTTGCTGGGTGTATGCTTAGTTTGTCATGCAATGCCTTGTGGTAAGGGCATCGAGCTCACAAACATGCCTACGTAACTCTGTTTTTGACATGCCCAGTTTTCTGCTAAGTCTGAATCTGTTAACGAAACTTGCTATGTTTACATGCTTGCCATTGTATTTTCTGATCCCTTTTGGCTTATGGTCAGGAAGGGACTTTTGTTATATGCTTTGAGTAGTATCATGCCATGCCTTGCTTTACCATGATATGTTCCTGTACCATGTTGTTATCTTGCTCTAAAACATTGCTTCCTGATGTTAAATCCTGGCATGTTATTTTCACTAAGTCCGTGAACCTGATATCTTTTGCACTTTTGCCATGCTTGTTTGAACCTGCTATTGAGTGAATTAGCCGTAGCTCAGTGTTCATCTTTTGTCAAGCATCTTGAGTGGATCACTTCCATGTGCCTTGTTGCTATGTTAGAGTGCAGTAGCTTATTTTTCTTGATGCATTTAGATGGCATCGTGCTGTTAATCGCAGCTTAGTGCCATTATTGTTTTGCTTTCCATTTGCAAACCGTGCATCCGATTCCGGTGATCTTTATATCGACTTCAACCGAAATCAACTCATCCTTCCAGCGGCACTCTTGGTTTTCCAAGTTGAGGCCTGGTTCAATCTTTCCTTGCCGAAGCATGCACACGCATTGCATATCACATCCCGCATATCATGCCATGTTTTGCATCATGTTGCTTGCGCATTGCACCGTGGTTGATTGTGTCTCCCTTTGTTTGTGTTCTTGCTTTGGGTAGAGCCGGGAGACGAGTACGTGATCGAGGCACCCATTGAGTACGCTTACGAGGATCAAGCCTACGTCAACTCGGAGAACTTTGCAGGAAAGATGACCATACCCTCGAAATCACTTCTATCTTTGCTTGCTAGATGCTCGCTCTATTGCTATGCCTATGCTACGATACCTACCACATGCTTTATCATGCGTCCCATATTGCCATGTCAAACCTCTAACCCACCTTGTCCTAGCAAACCGTTGTTTGGCTATGTTACCGCTTTGCCCAGCCCCTCTTATAGCGTTGCTAGTTGCAGGTGAAGATTGGAGTTTGTTCCTTGTTGGAACAAGTTTATTGTTGGGATATCACCATTATATCTTGTTTACTTTAATGCATATATACTTGGTAAGGGGTGGAAGGCTCGGCCTTATGCCTGGTGTTTTGTTCCACTCTTGTCGACCTAGTTTCCGTCATACCAGTGTTATGTTCCTTGATTTTGCGTTCCTTACACGGTTGGGTTATAATGGGAACCCCTTGACAGTTCGCCTTAAATAAAACTCCTCCAGCAAGGCCCAACTTTGGTTTTACCATTTGCCACCTAGCCTCTTTTCCCTTGGGTTCCCGGACTCAAGGGCCATCTTTATTTTAAACCCCCCAGGCCAGTGCTCCTCTGAGTGTTGGTCCAACCTGTTAGCTGCCGGTGGCCAGCAGGGGCAACTCTGGGCTGGCTTACCGAAACCTTGGACAATCCGGTGTGCCCTGAGAACGAGATATGTGCTGCTCCTATCGGGATTTGTCGGCACATTCGGGTGGCTTTGCTGGTTTAGTTTTACCATTGTCGAGATGTCTTGTAACCGGGATTCTGAGTCTGATCGGGTCATCCTGGGAGAAGGAATATCCTTCGTTGAACATGAGAGCTTGTGATGGGCTAAGTTGGGACACCCCTGCAAGGATTTGATCTTTCAAAAGTCGTGCCCGCGGTTATGGGCAGATGGGAATTTGTTAATGTCCGGTTGTAGAAAACCTAAAACTTAACTTAATTAAAATGGATCAATAGCGTGTGTAGCCGTGATGGTCTCTTTTCGGCGGAGTCCGGGAAGAGAACACGGTCTCGGGTTTTGCTTGAACGTAAGTATTTCTAGGATCACTTCTTGATCATAGATTCTCGAACGTGCTTTGCCTTCTCTTCTCGCTCTCATTTGCGTAAGGTAGCCACCATATATGCTAGTGCATTGCTGCAGCTCCACCTCATACCTTTTACCTACCCATGAGCTTAAATAGTCTTGATCGCGAGGGTGTGAGATTGCCGAGTCCCCGTGACTCACAGGTTACTTCCAAAACCAGATGCAGGTGTCGATGATACCATTCCAAGAGATACGACTGAGCTCCAGTGGGAGCTCGATGAGGACTCAGGACAATATTACGTTTCCTTTCCAGACGATCAGTAGTGGAGCCCAGTTGGGGCGATCGGGGATCTTATGCATTTGGGGTTGTCTTTATTTTGGTTCCGTATTCGGACCTTGATTGTATCTGGATGATTGTAATGCTATAATTTATGTATTGTGTGAAGTGGCGATTGTAAGCCAACTATGTACCTCTTTCTTATTCAGTACATGGGATGTGTAAAGATTACCCCTCTTGCGACATTGCCTACAATGCGGTTATGCCTCTAAGTCGTGCTCCGACACGTGGGAGATATAGCCGCATCGTGGGTGTTACAAGTTGGTAATCAGAGCCTTCCCCGACTTAGGAGCCCCCTGCTTGATCGAATCGTTGGTGTTGTTGAGTCTAGAAAAAGTTTTGAGTCTTTTAGGATTATAAAGATCGGAGAGTAGGATTCTTTTACTCCTCAGTCCCTTTGTCGCTCTGGTGAGGCATCCTGACGTAGAGTTTTGACTCTTCTCTTCTCAATTTCACTAAATTTTTTTTAGGATCACGCGGGTATCTTGGAATCGTTCCGATGGTTTTGTGACGAGAACATTATTCTTGGTGCCTCCTGACATTTAGGGGTTGTGGGCTTGTGGCAGTGTCCGGGGGAGTTGAGCTCCGAGGTGTTGTCGTCACAATTTTATCGTCGCAGTTCTGGAATACCTGAGTTTCGCCGACATCGAAAATCTCTTTTATGCAGTTATTGGTGAGATAACCTCGACGCCACCCAGTACTGGGGCGGGAGTTCGGGAGTATTGCCATAACTCGTATAACGGATGCTTTTCGAAGGTTGAGGTAAATGATTTCCGAAGTTTTCTTGGTTATGAGTTGAAGGATGGATACAACTGGATGTAGGATTTGCTAGTTTTGGGTGAGATATTATGCTTCCCCTGTATCCCCAACACCTGATTGCATAACCGGAAAATTTCGGGAGTTTCATAGGTGGGAATTCTTGTAGCTCTAGTATTTCTTCCGCGGATATTTGGTTTGTGATTGGGTAATCCTTACCAAGTATTTGTTCATATCCGTACCTTGTTGTTTTATTCTTCTACCTCTATCTAAGTGGCTTCTCAATTTATGGAAGTGCGACCATTTAATTTGGAATGCATTCGTTCATTCTTGTTCGAATGTTAAGGCTATATGTTGCAATTTCGATCCAGTTGATTCAGCTTGAATATATGTCTTTGAAGATGCTAACGGATGTCACCCTCTTCAGGATGGCTCCTCCAACGCGTCTGAATCCGGATCCGCCGCCACCACCTCCACCTCCGGAGGCATGGCAAGCTATGATGGCCTCTACCAACGCAAACACGCAGATGCTTATGCAACTCTTGCAAGAGCGCAACCAAGGAAATCAAGGCCATGGCAACAATCAGAATCAGTTTGCTACACTCAACCAGTTCCTCGCAAACCAGCCAAAGACCTTCAGTAACTGTGTCGAGGCCACAAATGCTGATGATTGGCTCGTGGATATCTGCAAACATTTCGAGTGCAGCAACGTCAGGCCTGAGGACTTTGTCAAGTTTGCTTCGTTCCAACTCAAAGACCAAGCTGCAGAGTGGTATCAGCAATACAAAGATTCCAGAGGAGGTCATGTGATTACCTGGGATGAATTTCGCCAAGACTTCAAAGCTCACCACATTCCTCAGAGTGTTGTTGAGAGCAAGCGTGAGGAGTTCCGCAATCTGAAGCAAGGCAGCTTGTCTGTTTACCAATACAACATCATGTTCCAGAAGCTCGCTCGTTTCACTAAGCAAGACGTCCCTGACGAGAAGAGCATGATTTATCAGTTCAGAGGTGGCCTCAGAGAAGATCTGCAACTAGCTCTTGTGCTTTTTGAGACAAAAAAGTACGATGAGTTCTACAATATGGCACTGAAGCAAGAGACTGCTCAGCTCAAGTGCGATGCTTCCAAGAAGAGAGTTAGGGATGCAACTCGTTCTTCTTCCTCAACTCAAGTGGCAGCTAAGCAGCAAAAGTATTGGTTGCCTCCTCCTCCTCCATTCCGTCAGCCTTATCAGCAAAAGAGCAAAGGTGGCAATGGATCTTCCCCCCCCCCCCACCCAGGATTTCAGAACAAGACTTCGTCTCATGCTCCAACATCAAGTGCTCCGTATCACCATCCGCTTTCAGGGGTCACATGCAACAAGTGTCAGGAGAAGGGTCACTATGCAAACAAATGTTGGGGAACATAGTAATTTCAAAAAAATTCCTACGGACACGCAAGATCATGGTGATGCACAGCAACGAGAGGGGAGAGTGTTGTCTACGTACCCTCGTAGGCCGGAAGCGGAAGCGTTATAACAACGCGGTTGATGTAGTCGTATGTCTTCACGGCCCGACCGATCAAGCACCGAAACTACGGCACCTGCGAATTTTTGCACACGTTCAGCTCGATGACGATCCCCGGACTCCGATCCAGCAAAGTATCGGGGATGAGTTCCGTCAGCACGACGGTGTGGTGACAATCTTGATGTTCTACCATCGCAGGGCTTCGCCTAAGCATCGCTACAATATTATCGAGGATTATGGTGGAGGGGGTCACCGCACACGGCTAAGAGATCAATGATCAATTGTTGTGTCTCTGGGGTGCCCCTGCCCCCGTATGTAAAGGAGTGGAGGAGGGGGCCGGCCAAGGAGGGTGGCGCGCCCAAGGGGGGGAGGCCAACTCCCACCGGGAGTAAAGCACCGCTATAATATTATCGAGGATTATGGTGGAGGGGGGCACCGCACACGGCTAAGAGATCAATAATCAATTGTTGTGTCTCTAGGGTGCCCCCTGCCCCCGTATATAAAGGAGTGGAGGAGGGGGCCGGCCAAAGAGGGTGGCGCGCCCAAGGGGGGGGAGTCCAACTCCCACCAGGAGTAGGATCCCCTTTTTCCTATTAGGAGTAGGAGAGGGAAGGAAGAGGAAGGAGGGAGGAAGGAAAGGGGGGCCGGCCCCCTTCCCAATTCGGATTAGGCTTGGGGAGGGGGCGCCCCCTCCCTTGCTCCTTTCCCCTCCTTTCCACTAAGGCCCAATAAGGCCCATATACCTCCCGGGGGTTCCGATAACCTCCCAGTGATCCGGTATTGTCCCAATCTTACGCGGAACCTTTCCGGTGTCCAAATATAGTCGTCCAATATATCGATCTTGATGTCTCGACCATTTCGAGACTCCTCGTCAAGTCTGTCATCACATCCAGGACTCCAAACAACCTTCGGTACATCAAAATATATAAACTCATAATGAAACTGTCATCGTAACGTTAAGCTTGCGGACCCTACGGATTCGAGAACAATGTAGACATGACCGAGACACGTCTCCGATCAATAACCAATAGCGGAACCTGGATGCTCATATTGGCTCCTACATATTCTACGATGATCTTTATCGGTCAGACTGCATAACAACATACGTTGTTCCCTTTGTCATCGGTATGTTACTTGCCCGAGATTCGATCGTCGGTATATCAATACCTAGTTCAATCTTGTTACCGGCAAGTCTCTTTACTCATTCCGTAATACATCATCTTGCAACTAACTTATTAGTTGCATTGCTTGCAAGGCTTAAGTGATGTGTATTACCGAGAGGGCCCAGAGATACCTCTCCGACAATCGGAGCGACAAATCCAAATCTCGAAATACGCCAACCCAACATGTACCTTTGGAGACACCTGTAGAGCACTTTATAATCACCCAGTTACGTTGTGACGTTTGGTAGCACACAAAGTGTTCCTCCGGTAAACGGGAGTTGCATAATCTCATAGTCATAGGAACATGTATAAGTCATGAAGAAAGCAATAGCAACATACTAAATGATCGGGTGCTAAGCTAATGGAATGGGTCATGTCAATCACATAATTATCCTAATGATGTGATCCCGTTAATCAAATGACAACTCATGCCTATGGTTAGGAAACATAACCATCTTCGATTAACGAGCTAGTCAAGTAGAGGCATACCGGTGACACTTTGTTTGTCTATGTATTCACACAAGTATTACGTTTCCGGTTAATACAATTCTAGCATGAATAATAAACATTTATCATGATATAAGGAAATAAATAATAACTTTATTATTGCCTCTAGGGCATATTTCCTTTAAGTCTCCCACTTGCACTAGAGTCAATAATCTAGATTACACAGTAATGATTCTAACACCCATGGAGCCTTGGTGCTGATCATGTTTTGCTCGTGGAAGAGGCTTAGTCAATGGGTCTGCTACATTCAGATCCGTATGTATCTTGCAAATCTCTATGTCTCCCACCTGGACTAGATCCCGGATGGAATTGAAGCGTCTCTTGATGTTCTTGGTTCTCTTGTGAAATCTGGATTCCTTTGCCAAGGCAATTTCACCAGTATTGTCACAAAAGATTTTCATTGGACCCGATGCACTAGGTATGACACCTAGATAGGATATGAACTCCTTCATCCAGACTCCTTCGTTTGCTGCTTCCGAAGCAGCTATGTGCTCCGCTTCACATGTAGATCCCGCCACGACGCTTTGTTTAGAACTGCACCAACTGACAGCTCCACCGTTTAATGTAAATACGTATCCGGTTTGCGATTTAGAATCATCCGGATTAGTGTCAAAGCTTGCATCAACGTAACCATTTATGATGAGCTCTTTGTCACCTCCATATACGAGAAACATATCCTTAGTCCTTTTCAAGTATTTCAGGATGTTCTTGACCGCTGTCCAGTGATCCACTCCTGGATTACTTTGGTACCTCCCTGCTAGACTTATAGCAAGGCACACATCAGGACTGGTACACATCATTGCATACATGATAGAGCCTATGGCTGAAGCATAGGGAACATCTTTCATTTTCTCTCTATCTTCTGCAGTGGTCGGGCATTGAGTCTTACTCAACTTCACACCTTGTAACATAGGCAAGAATCCTTTCTTTGCTTGATCCATTTTGAACTTCTTCAAAACATTGTCAAGGTATGTGTTTTGTGAAAGTCCAATTAAGCGTCTTGATCTATCTCTATAGATCATAATGCCCAATATGTAAGCAGCTTCACCGAGGTCTTTCATTGAAAAACTCTTATTCAAGTATCCCTTTATGCTATCTAGAAATTCTATATCATTTCGGATTAGCAATATGTCATCCACATATAATATCAGAAATGCTACAGAGCTCCCACTCACTTTCTTGTAAATACAGGCTTCTCCAAAAGTCTGTATAAAACCAAATGCTTTGATCACACTATCAAAGCATTTATTCCAACTCCGAGATGCTTGCACCAGTCCATAAATGGATCGCTGGAGCTTGCACACTTTGTTAGCTCCTTTTGGATCGACAAAACCTTACGGCTGCATCATATACAACTCTTCTTCCTGAAATCCATTCAGGAATGCAGTTTTGACATCCATCTGCCAAATTTCATAATCATAAAATGCGGCAATTGCTAACATGATTTGGACGGACTTAAGCATCGCTACGGGTGAGAAGGTCTCATCGTAGTCAATTCCTTGAACTTGTCGAAAACCTTTTTGCGACAAGTCGAGCTTTGTAGACAGTAACATTACCGTCAGCGTCAGTCTTGTTCTTGAAGATCCATTTATTGTCAATTGCTTGCAGATCATTGGGCAAGTCAACCCAAGTCCACACTTTGTTCTCATACATGGATCCCATCTCAGATTTCATGGCTTCAAGCCATTTTGCGGAATCTGGGCTCACTATTGCTTCTTCATAGTTCGTAGGTTCATCATGATCTAGTAGCATGACTTCCAGAACAGGATTACCATACCACTCTGGTGCGGATCTTACTCTGGTTGATCTACGAGGTTCAGTAGTAACTTGTTCTGAAGTTTCATGATCATCATCATTAGCTTCCTCACTAATTGGTGTAGGTGTCACAGAAACCGGTTTCTGTGATGCACTACTTTCCAATAAGGGAGCAGGTATAGTTACCTCATCAAGTTCTACTTTCCTCCCACTCACTTCTTTCGAGAGAAACTCCTTCTCTAGAAAGGATCCATTCTTAGCAACAAATGTCTTGCCTTCGGATCTGTGATAGAAGGTGTACCCAACAGTCTCCTTCGGGTATCCTATGAAGACACATTTCTCCAATTTGGGTTCGAGCTTATCAGGTTGAAGCTTTTTCACATAAGCATCGCAGCCCCAAACTTTCAGAAATGACAACTTTGGTTTCTTGCCAAACCATAGTTCATAAGGCGTCGTCTCAACTGATTTTGATGGTGCCCTATTTAACGTGAATGCGGCCGTCTCTAAAGCATAACCCCAAAACGATAGCAGTAAATCTGTAAGAGACATCATAGATTGCACCATATCAAGTAAAGTACGATTACGACGTTCGGACACACCATTACACTGTGGTGTTCCGGGTGGCGTGAGTTGCGAAACTATTCCGCATTGTTTCAAATGTAAACCAAACTCGTAACTCAAATATTCTCCTCCACGATCAGATCGTAGAAACTTTATTTTCTTGTTACGATGATTTTCAACTTCACTCTGAAATTCTTTAAACTTTTCAAATGTTTCAGACTTATGTTTCAGTAAGTAGATATACCCATATCTGCTTAAATCATCTGTGAAGGTGAGAAAATAACGATATCCGCCACGAGCTTCAACATTCATTGGACCACATACATCTGTATGTATGATTTCCAACAAATCTGTTGCTCTCTCCATAGTTCCGGAGAACGGCGTTTTAGCCATCTTTCCCATGAGGCACGGTGCGCAAGTACCAAGTGATTCATAATCAAGTGGTTCCAAAAGTCCATCAGTATGGAGTTTCTTCATGCGCTTTACACAGATATGACCTAAATGGCAGTGCCACAAATAAGTTGCACTATCATTATCAACTCTGCATCTTTTGGTTTCAACATTATGAATATGTGTATCACTACTATCGAGATTCATCAAAAATAGACCACTCTTCAAGGGTGCATGACCATAAAAGATATTACTCGTATAAATAGAACAACCATTATTCTTTGATTTAAATGAATAACCGTCTCGCATCAAACAAGATCCAGATATAATGTTCATGCTCAACGCTGGCACCAAATAACAATTATTTAGGTCTAATACTAATCCTGATGGTAGATGTAGAGGTAGCATGCCGACCGCGATCACATCGACTTTGGAACCATTTCCCACGTGCATCGTCACCTCGTCCTTCGCCAGTGTTCGCTTAATCCGTAGTCCCTGTTTCGAGTTGCGAATATTAGCAACAGAACCAATATCAAATACCCAGGTGCTACTGCGAGCTCTAGTAAGGTACACATCAATAACATGTATATCACATATACCTTTGTTCACCTTGCCATCCTTCTTATCCACCAAATACTTGGGGCAGTTCCGCTTCCAGTGACCAGTCTGCTTGCAGTAGAAGCACTCAGTTTCAGGCTTAGGTCCAGACTTGGGTTTCTTCTCCTGAGCAGCAACTTGCTTGCTGTTCTTCTTGAAGTTCCCCTTCTTCTTCCCCTTGCCCTTTTTCTTGAAACTAGTGGTCTTGTTGACCATCAACACTTGATGCTCCTTCTTGATTTCTACCTCCGCAGCTTTTAGCATTGCGAAGAGCTCAGGAATTGTCTTATCCATCCCTTGCATATTATAGTTCATCACGAAGCTCTCGTAGCTAGGTGGAAGTGATTGGAGAATTCTGTCAATGACGCAATCATCCGGAAGATTAACTCCCAGTTGAATCAAGTGATTATTATACCCAGACATTTTGAGTATATGCTCACTGACAGAACTGTTCTCCTCCATCTTGCAACTATAGAACTTATTGGAGACTTCATATCTCTCAATCCGGGCATTTGCTTGAAATATTAGCTTCAACTCCTGCAACATCTCATATGCTCCATGACGTTCAAAACGTCGTTGAAGACCCGGTTCTAAGCCGTAAAGCATGGCACATTGAACTATCGAGTAGTCATCAGCTTTGCTCTGCCAGACGTTCTTAACGTCGTTAGTTGCATCAGCAGCAGGCCTGGCACCCAGCGGTGCTTCCAGGACGTAATTCTTCTGTGCATCAATGAGGATAATCCTCAAGTTACGGACCCAGTCCGTATAATTGCTACCATCATCTTTCAACTTTGCTTTCTCAAGGAACACATTAAAATTCAACGGAACAACAACACGGGCCATCTATCTAGAATCAAACATAAACAAGCAAGATACTATCAGGTACTAAGTTCATGATAAATTTAAGTTCAATTAATCATATTACTTAAGAACTCCCACTTAGAAAGACATCCCTCTAATCTTCTAAGTGATCACGTGATCCAAATCAACTAAAGCATAACCGATCATCACGTGAAATGGAGTAGTTTTCAATGGTGAACATCACTATGTTGATCATATCTACTATATGATTCACGCTCGACCTTTCGGTCTCAGTGTTCCGAGGCCATATCTGCATATGCTAGGCTCGTCAAGTTTAACCTGAGTATTCTGCGTGTGCAAAACTGGCTTGCACCCGTTGTAGATGGACGTAGAGCTTATCACACCCGATCATCACGTGGTGTCTGGGCACGACGAACTTTGGCGACGGTGCATACTCAGGGAGAACACTTTTATCTTGAAATTTAGTGAGAGATCATCTTATAATGCTACCGTCAATCAAAGCAAGATAAGATGCATAAAAGATAAACATCACATGCAATCAATATAAGTGATATGATATGGACATCATCATCTTGTGCTTGTGATCTCCATCTCCGAAGCATCGTCATGATCACCATCGTCACCGGCGTGACACCTTGATCTCCATCGTAGCATCGTTGTCGTCTCGCCAATCTTATGCTTCTATGACTATCGCTACCGCTTAGTGATAAAGTAAAGCATTACAGGGCGATTGCATTGCATACAATAAAGCGACAACCATATGGCTCCTGCCAGTTGCCGATAACTTTGTTACAAAACATGATCATCTCATACAATAAAATTTGGCATCATGCCTTGACCATATCACATCACAACATGCCCTGCAAAAACAAGTTAGACGTCCTCTACTTTGTTTGTTGCAAGTTTTACGTGGCTGCTACGGGCTTAGCAAGAACCAATCTTACCTACGCATCAAAAACCACAACGATAGTTTGTCAAGTTGGTGCTGTTTTAACCTTCGCAAGGACCGGGCGTAGCCACACTCGGTTCAACTAAAGTTGTAGAAACTGACACCCGCTAGCCACCTGTGTGCAAAGCACATCGGTAGAACCAGTCTCGCGTAAGCGTACGCGTAATGTCGGTCCGGGCCGCTTCATCCAACAATACCGCCGAACCAAAGTATGACATGCTGGTAAGCAGTATGACTTATATTGCCCACAACTCACTTGTGTTCTACTCGTGCATATAACATCAACACATAAAACCTAGGCTCGGATGCCACTGTTGGGGAACGTAGTAATTTCAAAAAATTTCGTACGCACACGCAAGATCATGGTGATGCACAACAACGAGAGGGGAGAGTGTTGTCTACGTACCCTCATAGACTGGAAGCAGAAGCGTTATAACAACGCGGTTGATGTAGTCGTACGTCTTCACGGCCCGACCGATCAAGCACCGAAACTACGGCACCTCCGAGTTTTTGCACACGTTCAGCTCAATGACGATCCCCGGAATCCGATCCAGCAAAGTGTCGGGCACGAGTTCCGTCAGCACGAGGGCGTGGTGACGATCTTGATGTTCTACCGTCGCAGGGCTTCACCTAAGCACCGCTACAATATTATCGAGGATTATGGTGGATGGGGGCACCGCACACGGCTAAGAGATCAATGATCAATTGTTGTGTCTCTGGGGTGCCCCCCCGCCCCCGTATATAAAGGAGTGGAGGAGGGGGCCGGCCAAGGAGGGTGTCCCGCCCAAGGGGGGGAGTCCAACTCCCACCGGGAGTAAAGCACTGCTACAATACTATCGAGGATTATGGTGGAGGGGGGCACCGCACACGGCTAAGAGATCAATGATCAATTGTTGTGTCTCTGGGGTGCCCCCTGCCCCCGTATATAAATGAGTGGAGGAGGGGGCCGGCCAAGGAGGGTGGCGCGCCCAAGGGGGGAGTCCAACTGCCATCGGGAGTAGGACTCCCCCTTTTCCTATTAGGAGTAGGAGAGGGAAGGAAGAGGAAGGAGGGAGGAAGGAAAGGGGGGGCCGGCCCCCTTCCCAATTCGGATTGGGCTTGGGGGGGCGCCCCCTCCCTTGCTCCTTTCCCCTCCTTTCCACTAAGGCCCAATAAGGCCCATATACCTCCCGGGGGGTTCCGATAACCTCGCGGTGATCCGGTATTGTCCCAATCTTACCCGGAACCTTTCCGGTGTCCAAATACAGTCGTCCAATATATCGATCTTTATGTCTCGACCATTTCAAGACTCCTCTTCAGGTACGTGATCACATCCGGGACTCCGAACAACCTTCGGTACATCAAAATATATAAACTCATAATGAAACTGTCATCGTAACGTTAAGCGTGCGGACCCTACGGGTTCGAGAACAATGTAGACATGACCGAGACACGTCTCCGGTCAATAACCAATAGCGGAACCTGGATGCTCATATTGGCTCCTACATATTCTACGATGATCTTTATCGGTCAGACTGCATAACAACATACGTTGTTCCCTTTGTCATCGGTATGTTACTTGCCCGAGATTCGATCGTCGGTATCTCAATACCTAGTTCAATCTCGTTACCGACAAGTCTCTTTACTCGTTCCGTAATACATCATCTTGCAACTAACTTATTAGTTGCATTGCTTGCAAGGCTTAAGTGATGTGTATTACCGAGAGGGCCCAGAGATACCTCTCCGACAATCGGAGTGACAAATCCTAATCTCGAAATACGCCAACCCAACATGTACCTTTGGAGACACCTGTAGAGCACCTTTATAATCACCCATTTACATTGTGATGTTTGGTAGCACACAAAGTGTTCTTCCGGTAAATGGGAGTTGCATAATCTCATAGTCATAGGAACATGTATAAGTCATGAAGAAAGCAATAGCAACATACTAAATGATCGGGTGCTAAGCTAATGGAATGGGTCATGTCAATCACATCATTCTCCTAATGATGTGATCCCGTTAATCAAATGACAACTCATGTCTATGGTTAGGAAACATAACCATCTTCGATTAACGAGCTAGTCAAGTAGAGGCATACTAGTGACACTTTGTTTGTCTATGTATTCACACAAGTATTAAGTTTCCGTTTAATACAATTCTAGCATGAATAATAAACATTTATCATGATATAAGGAAATAAATAATAACTTTATTATTGCCTCTAGGGAATATTTCCTTCAACAAATGCTTCAACCAGAGGCGTCTTCCGCCTCCTCCTCCTGTGAGATCTGCCAGCACCGCAGTGGTCAGGCATAATCCCAAGTTTGCAAAGGTCAACATGATGAACGCAGCTCAGGCAGAGGACTCTTCAGAAGTGATTATGGGTAACCTTCCTGTTAACGATATTCCTGCAAAAGTTCTTTTTAATACTAGTGCATCGCATTGTTTTATCTCAAGACCTTTTTCATCTAAGAATGAGTTGGCTTTCCAAGTTTTGCCTAATCCGTTAGCAGTTGTCTCTCCGGGTAAGCGCATGAACGCTAACTCCATGGTTCCAGATGTTACCATCACGATGGGTGACTATAAGTTTTTGTTTTCTCCTAATGTTCTTGGTGACTCGGATATTGATCTTATTCTCGGAATGGACTGGCTTTCTAAGCACAAGGCTCAGCTTGATTGTGCTGCCAGGCAGATTCTATTGACACACTCGTCTGAGGATGTGATCGTCTTTGCTGCTCGTGATGATACCATTCGACTGTTTTCTCTCAATGAGAACGGCGAGTTGGATGCCATCTCTCAGATTCCAGTCGTTTGTGAATATCAAGACGTCTTTCCAGAAGAGCTTCCAGGAATGCCTCCTCACCGGCCAGTTGAATTCTTCATCGATCTTGAGCCTGGCACGGAACCTGTTTGCAAACGTCCTTACAAGCTTGGACCTAAAGAGTTGAAGGAGCTGAAGAAACAACTCAATATTCAAGAGCGTATGGGTCTCATCCGACCATGTTCTTCTCCATGGGGTTGTGGTGTTCTTTTTGTCAAGAAGAAGGATGGAACGGACCGACTTTGTGTCGACTACCGTCCATTGAACAAGAAGACCATAAAGAACAAGTACCCAGTTCCCAAAATCAATGATCTTTTCGAACAACTCAAGGGTGCTCAAATATTCTCCAAGCTTGACCTCCGTATGGGCTATCATCAGATTCACATTCGTGAACAAAACATCCCCAAGACAGCATTCATGACAAGCTATGGTTCATATGAATACACTGTCATGTCTTTCGGCCTTGTCAACGCTCCTCCAACATTCTCTCGCATGATGAACTTCATCTTCAATGCCTACACAAATGACTTCGTCTTGGTCTATCTTGATGACATTCTAGTCTTTTCCAAGAACAAGGAGGATCATGCCAAGCACTTGAGATTGGTGCTGGACAAACTCAGAGAACATCAGCTCTATGCGAAGTTTTCAAAGTGCGAGTTTTGGCTCGATGAGGTTCTCTACCTTGGGCATATCATCTCCGCCAAGGGCATAGCTATTAATCCTGAGAAGGTGTCTGCAATTGTGAATTGGGAACCACCTTAGAATGTGAAGCAACTCCGCAGCTTCCTTGGGCTCGCAAGCTATTGCCGAAGGTTCATTGAGAATTTCTCTAAGATCGCGAAGCCTCTTTCCAACCTTCTCCAGAAGCATGTGAAGTATGTCTGGTCGCCTGAATGTGACATCGCTTTCAACACCCTCAAAGAGAAGTTAGTCACTGCTCCAGCTCTGACTCCTGATGAATCCAAACCATTCGAGGTTTTCTGTGATGCTTCCCTTCAAGGTCTCGGTGTTGTGTTAATGCAAGAGAATAAAGTTGTGGCCTATACCTCTCGCCAGTTGAAGCCCAACGAAAAGAACTATCCCACTCATGACCTCGAGTTGGCGGCAGTTGTCCATGCTCTTTTAAGATAGAGACATATCTTGTTGGGAAGGAAAGTGGACATCTTCACTGATCATAAGAGTCTCAACTACATCTTCACTCAGCCCAACCTCAACCTCAGGCAGACTCGTTGGGTCGAAACGATTCAAGAGTATAATCCGAGTATCGAATACACTCCAGGCAACGCCAATGTCATTGCTGACGCTTTGAGCAGAAAGGCTTACTGCAACAGTTTGATTCTCAAGCCCTACCAACCAGAGCTTTGTGAAGCTTTCCGCAAACTTAATCTCCAAGTTGTTCCTCAAGGATTCCTTGCCAACCTCCAAGTCTCTCCTACTTTGGAAGATCAGATTCGTGAGGCTCAACTTCTTGATGCTATGGTGAAGAAGGTGAAGATTGGGATTGCCAAGAACCAACCCAAGTACAAGTGTTATCGTCTTGATGACAAGGATACTCTATTCTTCGAGGATCGCATTGTTGTTCCTAAGGGTGACCTTCGTAAAGTCATTATGAACAAGGCTCACAATTCACTCCTCTTTATTCACCCTGGAAGTACAAATATGTACCATGACCTCAAGCAGTCGTATTGGTGGACTCGAATGAAGCGCGAGATTGCTCACTTCGTGAATGAATGTGATGTCTACAGAAGAGTGAAAGCAGAACACCAACGACCAGCCGGTCTCCTCCAACCTCTTGCCATTCCAGAATGGAAGTTTGATCATATTGAGATGGACTTCGTGACTGGATTTCCAAAATCCAAGCGTGGCAATGATGCTATCTTCATTGTCATCGACAAGCTCACTAAAGTGGCTCATTTCCTTCCTATCAAAGAATCTATCACAGCAGCTCAGTTGGCAGAGCTATATACCTCCAGGATTGTCTCTCTGCACGACATTCCGCAGTTGATATTTTCAGATCATGGAAGCATCTTTACCTCTAAGTTCTGGGATTCCTTTCAGAAGGCCATGGGCACCAACATTCGCTTCAGCACAACTTTTCATCCTCAAACTACTGGCCAAGTTGAGAGGGTCAATCAAATTCTTGAAGATATGCTCAGGGCATGTGTCATTTCTTTCGGTATGAAGTGGGAAGATTGTCTTCCATATGCCGAGTTCTCCTACAACAACAGCTTCCAAGCAAGTTCGGGCAAGGCCCCATTCGAGATTCTCTATGGCAGAAAGTGCCGTACTCCTCTTAACTGGTCAGAGACTGGTGAACGCCAACTTCTTGGCAATGACTTGATCACAGAGGCTGAAGAAATGTGCAAAGTCATTCGTGAAAATCTCAAAGCCACGCAATCGCGTCAGAAGAGTTACTATGATAGCAAGCATTGTGACTTGGCTTTCGAGATCGGAGACCATGTCTACCTCCCCGTCTCTCCAATGAAAGGTACTCGTCGCTTCGGTATCAAAGGGAAGCTTGCTCCTAGATACGTGGGTCCTTTCAAGATCATTGGCAAAAGAGGCGATCTCGCCTATCAACTTGAGCTTCCATCAAACTTTGCAAATGTGCACGACGTGTTTCATGTGCCTCAGCTTCGCAAGTGTTTCAAGACTCCTGACCGCACCATCAACTTCGAACAGATTGATCTCCAAGAAGACCTGTCTTATCATGAGCATCCCGTGGCTATTCTTGAAGAAACTAAGCGCAAGACTCGCAACAAGTCTATCATATTCCTAAAAGTGAAGTGGTCACATCATTCCGACCGTGAAGCCACCTGGGAACGCGAGGACCACCTCCGTTCCGAATACCCGGAGTTTTTCCAGTCCTAGATCTCGGGACGAGATCCTTTCGTAGTGGTGGAGTGTTGTAACGCCCCATATGTAACTTGCCATATTTGTATTCCAACTCTTGCCATTTTCGGCACTAAGTTATGATATTTCCTCGTTGTTGGGTTTTGTCTCTGTGTTGCTTTTGTCTTTGTCATGCATCTCATATCATGTCATCATGTGCATCGCATTTGCATACGTGTTCGTCTCATGCATCCGAGCATTTTCCCCGTTGTCCGTTTTGCATTCCGGCGCTCCTATGTCCTCCGGTGTCCCCTTTTGCCTCTTTTCATGTGCGGGTGTTAAACGTTCCCGGATTGGACCGATACTTGCCAAGCGGCCTTGGTTTACTATCGGTAGACCGCCTGTCAAGTTTCGTACCATTTGGACTTCGTTTGATATTCCAACGGTTAACCAAGGAACCGAAAAGGCCTCGTATGTGTTGCAGCCCAACACCTCTCCAAAGTGTCCCAAAACCCCCTCCATCATCTCGGTCGTTCGATCACGATCGCGTGGCTGAAAACCATGCTCAATTTGGAGTCTCCTAGATCCCTCTACCTATAAATATATGCCCCCATCCGAAAATCTCGCAGTCGAAACCCTAAAAATCGTCCCCTCCGCCGTCGGACGTGTCCGCACCCGCCGGAAACGCCCGCGCCGCCGCGCCCAACCACCCAGGAGCCGCCACGTGGCCTCCCGCCTCCGTCCACCGCGCCGGCCAGCTCGGGCCCGAGGCAAGCCCCCGCGGCCTGGTCGCCGCGCGCCGCCGCCCGTCTCCTCCCGCCGCCTGCCCGCGCCCGAAGGTCGCCGCCTCCGCCGCCCAGTTCGTCGCTGGCTGCCTCTGACCGCACTGCCCTCGTCACAGGCGAGCCCCGGCAAGCGCGTTGCCCCGCAGCCTTGACGTCCGCGTCGGCCCCGCGCCTCCTCCGGCCTCCTCCTCATTCCGGCCACCGCCCCACAGCTCCGGCCACCGTCCTGCCTTCGTCGCCGGCGAGGTCCCGATGAACCTCGGGAGGCATGCCCGATCCAGATCGACTACAGGAAACCCTAGGTTGACTTCGGATTTTCCCTAAGTCCCCAGTTTGCATTATTTTTAGGCAACTTCATCATGTCATAACTTTGCACCCGTGGCTCATTTGGGCGTGTAGCATATCAAATTGTTCGTCTGGATGTGCACTTCATTTCATTCCATTGCACCATGTTCATTTGAGTTCATCTTGATGCCCTAAATGTTGTTGCAAGAGTGCTATGTAATGTTAGGTTCTGATTCTTAACAGATATTGGACATTTGTCATTTTTACCATGTTTAATGTGTGCCTCCTATGATCTTGACCCCTACATGTGTTTTGGGCTATGCCATGCCATCTTTACAGGGGTGTATGCCATGTATTTTTTTGATCTTTGTGGTGACTAGCACAAGCTTGCAAAGTAGCTCTCGTGATGTTGCTGATTTCAGGGACTTAGAATTCTTCTAAGTCATTTCCCTGATGATATTTTTATGCCATGTATTCATGTTGCTACAGAGTGATCCATGCCTCTTTTGAGCATGTTCTGTAAGGATGTTTTTGAGATATTGTTATGCTCTATCCATCCATGTCTTTGTTTGCAATTAAGAAGTACCCTAGAATTACTCAATCTTGCTCTACTTTTGCTATAAAATGTTCCTGGCAGATTGTTTACATGTTAATCAATTTTGCCTACGTAACTCTGTTTTTGACATGCCCAGTTTTCTGCTAAGTCTGAATCTGTTAACGAAACTTGCTATGTTTACATGCTTGCCATTGTATTTTCTGATCCCTTTTGGCTTATGGTCAGTAAGGGACTTTTGTTATATGCTTTGAGTAGTTTCATGACATGCCTTGCTTTACCATGATATGTTCCTGTAGCATGTTGTTATCTTGCTCTAAGCATTGCTTCCTGATGTTAAATCCTAGCATGTTGTTATTTTCACTAAGTCTGTGAACCTCATATCTTTTGCACTTTTGCCATGCTTGTTTGAACCTGGTATTGAGTGAATTAGCCGTAGCTCAGTGTTCATCTTTTGTCAAGCATCTTGAGTGGATCACTGCCATGTGCCATGTTGCTATGTTAGAGTGTAGTAGCTTATTTTTCTTGATGCATTTAGATAGCATCGTGCTGTTAATCGCAGCTTAGTACCATTATTGTTTTGCTTGCCATTTGCAAACCGTGCATCCGATTCCGGTGATCTTTATATCGACTTCGACCAAAATCAACTCATCTTTCCAGCGACACTCTTGATTTTCCAAGTTGAGGCCTGGTTCAATCTTTCCTTGCCGAAGCATGCATATGCATTGCATATCACATCCCGCATATCATGCCATGTTTTGCATCATGTTGCTTGCGCATTGCACCGTGGTTGATTGTGTCTCCCTTTGCTTGTGTTCTTGCTTTGGGTAGAACCGGGAGACGAGTACGTGATCGAGGAACCCATTGAGTACGCTTACGAGGATCAAGCTTACGTCAACTCGGAGAACTTTGCAGGCAAGATGACCATACCCTCGAAATCACTTCTATCTTTGCTTGCTAGATGCTCGCTCTATTGCTATGCCTATGCTACGATACCTACCACATGCTTTATCATGCCTCCCATATTGCCATGTCAAACCTCTAACCCACCTTGTCCTAGAAAACCGTTGTTTGGCTATGTTACCGCTTTGCTCAGCCCCTCTTATAGCGTTGCTAGTTGCAGGTGAAGATTGGACTTTGTTCCTTGTTGGAACATGTTTATTGTTGGGATATCACCATTATATCTTGTTTACTTTAATGCATCTATATACTTGGTAAAGGGTGGAAGGCTCGGCCTTATGCTTGGTGTTTTGTTCCACTCTTGTCGACCTAATTTCCGTCATACCGGTGTTATGTTCCTTGATTTTGTGTTCCTTACACGGTTGGGTTATAATGGGAACCCCTTGACAGTTCGCCTTGAATAAAACTCCTCCAGCAAGGCCCAACTTTGGTTTTACCATTTGCCACCTAGCCTCTTTTCCCTTGGGTTCCACGGACTCAAGGGTCATCTTTATTTTAAACCCCCCGGGCCAGTGCTCCTCTGAGTGTTGGTCCAACCTGTCAGCTGCCGGTGGCCACCAGGGGCAACTCTGGGCTGGCCTACCGGAACCTTGGACAATCTGGTGTGCCCTGAGAACAAGATATGTGCAGCTCCTATCGTGATTTGTCGGCACATTTGGGTGGCTTTGCTGGTTTAATTTTACCATTGTCGAGATGTCTTGTAACCGGGATTCCGAGTCTGATCGGGTCATCCTGGGAGAAGGAATATCCTTCGTTGACCGTGAGAGCTTGTGATGGGCTAAGTTGGGACACCCCTGCAGGGATTTGATCTTTCGAAAGCCGTGCCCGCGGTTATGGGCAGATGGGAATTTGTTAATGTCCGGTTGTAGAAAACCTGAAACTTAACTTAATTAAAATGGATCAACAGCGTGTGTAGCCATGATGGTCTCTTTTCGGCGGAGTCCGGGAAGAGAACACGGCCTCGGGTTTTGCTTGAACGTAAGTATTTCTAGGATCACTTCTTGATCATAGATTCTCGAATGTGCTTTGCCTTCTCTTCTCTCTCTCATTTGCGTAAGGTAGCCACCATATATGCTAGTTCATTGCTGCAGCTCCACCTCATACCTTTTACCTACCCATAAGCTTAAATAGTCTTGATCGCGAGGGTGTGAGATTGCTGAGTCCCCATGACTCACAGATTACTTCCAAAACCAGATGCAGGTGTTGATGATACCATTCCAGGAGATACGACTGAGCTCGAGTGGGAGCTTGATGAGGACTCAGGACAATATTATGTTTCCTTTCCAGACGATCAGTAGTGGAGACCAGTTGGGGCGATCAGGGTTCTTATGCATTTGGGGTTGTCTTTATTTTGGTTCCATAGTCGGACCTTGATTGTATCTGGATGATTGTAATGCTATAATTTATGTAGTGTGTGAAGTGGCGATTGTAAGCCAACTATGTACCTCTTTCTTATTCAGTACATGGGATGTGTAAAGATTACCCCTCTTGCGGCATTGCCTACAATGCGGTTATGCCTCTAAGTCGTGCTCCGACACATGGGAGATATAGCCACATCGTGGGTATTACATCACATCTCTGCAAAACTCGATCAAGGTTGCTCAAGTAATCATCAAAAGAAGATCCATAGACGGAAAAGTCGTCCATGAAAACCTCACATATCTTTTCACAAAAGTCAGAGAATATAGACATCATGCATCTTTGAAAGGTAGCAGGTGCATTACATAGACCAAAAGGCATACGTCTATAAGCAAAATTACCAAAAGGGCATGTAAAAGTAGTCTTTGATTGATCTTTGGCTGACACATGTATTTGAGAGAAACCAGAATAACCATCTAGAAAGCAAAAATGTGTATGTTTGGACAATCTTTCTAGCATTTGATCGATAGAAGGTAAGGGGTAATGATCCTTTGTAGTAGCCTTAATTAATTTGCGGAAATCAATTACCATCCTATAACCTGTAATAATTCTTTGAGGAATCAATTCATCTTTATCATTAGGAACAATAGTAATACCTCCCTTCTTAGGGACACAATGGACAGGGCTTACCCACTGACTATCAGCAACGGAATAAATTATACCTGCCTCAAGAGCTTTAGTATCTCCTTTCTTACCACTTCTTTCATTTTAGGATTCAGCCGGCGTTGATGATCACGAACTGGTTTAGCATCTTCTTCCAAATTAATTTTATGTTGACACAGAGTGGGACTAATGCCCTTAAGATCATCAAGAGTATACCCAATAGCAGCACTGTGCTTCTTCAGATTTTTCAATAATCTTTCTTCCTCATGCTCTGAAAGGTTAGCACTAATAATAACAGGATATATCTTTTTCTCATCAAGATAAGCATATTTAAGAGTATCAGGTAACAGTTTAAGCTCAAACACGGGATCACCCTTGGGTGGAGGAGGATCCCCTAGGATTTCAACAGGTAAATTGTTTTTCAGAATAGGTTCCTGTTTAAAGAATACTTCATCTAATTCCCTTCTTTCATTCATAAACATGTTATTTTCATGGTCTAGCAAATATTGTTCTAAAGGATCACTAGGAGGTATGGCAATAGAAGCAAGACCAATAATTTCATCCTTACTAGGTAATTCTTCTTCACGGTGTTGTCTACTAAATTTAGAAAAATTAAATTCATGAGTCATATCAATCAAACCGACAGTAACAACATCCCTTTTGCAATCTATGGTAGCATTAAAAGTGTTTAAGAAAGGTCTACCAAATATAATGGGACAAAAGCTATCTTGTGGGGAACCAAGAACAAGAAAATCAGCAGGGTATTTAGTTTTCCCACACAAGACTTCAACATCTCTAACAATTCCCATTGGTGAAATAGTGTCTCTATTGGCAAGTTTAATTGTGACATCAATATCTTCCAACACAGCAGGTGCAATATCATGCATAACTTCTTGGCATAAGGAATAAGGTATTGCACTAGCACTAGCACCCATACCACATAAGCCATGATAACAATGATATTAAAGAAGTTATTTTCCTGAGGTTTGGAGTCCCTAGATATTTAATGACTGATGGTGGTTCACACTTTATTCATGGTGCTTTCTGTAAAATGCTTGCTAAATATGATGTTAATCATATAATTGCATCTCCTTATCACCCACAGTCTAGCGGTCAAGTAGAGTTGAGCAATAGAGAGCTCAAATTAATTTTGCAAAAGACTGTTAATAGGTCTAGAAAGAATTGGTCTAAGAAACATGATGATGCATTACGGGCTTATAGAACTGCATATAAAAATCCTATGGGTATGTCTCCGTATAAAATGGTTTATGGAAAAGCATGTCACTTACCTCTCGAACTAGAACACAAGGCATATTGGGCTGTTAAAGAGCTTAACTATGATTTTAAACTTGCCGGTGAGAAGAGGTTATTCGATATTAGGTCACTTGATGAATGGAGAACCCAAGCTTATGACAATGCCAAGTTGTTTAAAGAAAAAGTTAAAAGATGGCATGACAAAAGGATACAAAAGCATGAGTTTAATGTAGGTGATTATGTATTGCTATACAACTCTCGTTTAAGATTTTTTGCGGGAAAACTTCTCTCTAAATGGGAAGGCCCCTATGTTATCGAAGAGGTCTATCGTTCCAGTGCCATAAAGATCAACAACTTCGAGGGCACAAATCCGAAAGTGGTAAACGGTCAAAGAATCAAACATTATATCTCAGGTAATCCCATAAATGTTGAAACCAATATGATTGAAACCGTAACCCCTGAGGAATACATAAGGGACACTTCCCGGAACATTTCAGACTCCGAAAAAGAAAAGGTATGTGGTACAGTAAGTAAACCAACTCCAAAACAATTTTTAAGGCAATATTTCCCTGTTTTGGAATATTTAGAAAAATAGAAAAATAAGTAGCAGTCCGGGAAGAACACGAGGGCCCCATGAGTGTGGTGGGCGCGCCCTACCCCCCTGGGCGCACCCCCTACCTCGTGTGCCTTCCGGACTCCGTTTTATTACACGTTACATATTTTGGTCGGTAAAAATTCATTACATAACCTCCCAAAGGTTTTGACTCCCATATCACGAACCTCCTCTGTTCTTGTTTCGAGCTATTTTTTGTCAAGGTTTTCCAGGCTAGGCATCATGTCGTCACCCTCCTCCAACAATGGTGACAATGATGCTTGGCTAATGAAGATAGATCTGAAGAGGGAAGAACCCACGAGGGTCAACAAGGATGAAAGGATCAAAAAGGCCACGGAGGATCAAGCTCCGGCAGCAAAAGACATCCTTCAACTTGATCATAACCTTCTTACCCCAACTGAGATCGAAGCTTTCAAGATGATTGAGTTAGCTCGTATACAAAACAAGTATCTCACACAAGAAAATATTTTGTTGAAGGAGCATATTGTCGCACTCAAGGGCATTATTCGCAAGCTGGAGGACCTCTTACGCTCGATGTGCGATTACCCGTCACCACCACCTTCTTCACCAACAAAGGAGATATAATCACATGGGTATGGGCACTCCCCTTGGCAACTGCCAAGCTTGGGGGAGGTGCCTCGGTATCGTATCACAATCACAACTCCTATCTTTACCGTTTTTCTTAGTTCGATCCTATTAGTAGTATCTTGATCTAGTAGAATAAAGTCTATGGCATGATTTAGTTTTGAGTTTTGCTTTATGATCTCTCTTTGTAATCGAGTCCGTGAGCTATATATAATAAAGATTAGTGTTGAATCAAGGGCTTGATTATTTTGCCATGATCTTGGGTGAACAAAAGAAAAGAGAAAAAGAATAAAAAGAAACAAAGAGTTCATATTGATCTTATTGAGAGTAATGACTTCACATAGAAAGAGTATGATGATTAAAAGTTGCTGGGAGTTGGTAGACATAGCTTTGGTCATTGCTGCAATTAATAGGAAGTAATAAGGAAAGAGAGGTTTTCACATATAGATATATTATCATTGACATCTTTTATGATTGGGAGCACTCATTAAAATATGACATGCTAAAGAGTTGATGTTGGACAAGGAAGACAATGTAATGAGTTATGTCTTTCTTATATCTGAGATAAAGTATGTTGTCATGGATCCTCTAACTTGTTGAGATGGCCTTTCCCCTCATGCTAGCCAAATTCTAAGCACCAAGTAGAAATACTACTTGTGCTTCCAAATACCCTTAAACCAGTTTTGCCATGAGAGTCCACCATATCTACCTATGGATTGAGTAAGATCCTTCAAGTAAGTTGTCATCGGTGCAAAGCAATAAAAATTGATCTAAATATGTATGATTGATTGGTGTGGGAGAAATAAGCTTTATACGATCTTGTGATGTGGAAGTAATAAAAGCGACGGACTGCATAATAAAGGTTCATATCACAAGGGGCAATATAAAGTGATGTTCTTTCGCATTGAGATTTTATGCATCTAACCATAAAAGCGCATGGCAACCTCTGCTTCCCTCTGCGAAGGGCCTATCCTTTATTATTATCTTCTAGCTTATGCAAGAGTCATGGTGATCTTCACCTTTTCTTTTTCAGTTTATCCTTTGGCAAGCTCAGCATGTTGGAAAGAACATGATATATATATATATATCTAATTGGATGTAGGGGAGCATGAACCATTATTGTTGACATTACCCTTGAGGTAAAAGGTTGTGGGGCAAAACTATAAGCCCCTATCTTTCTCTGTGTCCGATTAAAACTCCGTAACCACAAGTATCGCGTGAGTGTTAGCAATTATGGAGGACTAAATGATAGTTGAGTATGTGGACTAGCTTTTTAGCTCTAACATAGACTCTTTCCGATGTTATGATAAATTGCAATTGCTTCAATGATTGAGATTATAGTTTGTCGGAGCCCAATAAGGTTTATGATTTATACTCTTGCATTGTGAATAGATCATCACTTGAACATAAGTAATCATATGACAAAATCTATATATGTTGCTGTTATAAGAATAATCATGATGCCTTCATGTCCATATTTTATTTTTATCGACGCCTCTACCTCTAAACATGAGGACATATTTATTTTTATCGGCTTTTCGCTTGAGGACAAGCGAGGTCTAAGCTTGGGGGAGTTGATACGTCTATTTTGCATCATGCTTTTATATCGATATTTATCGCATTATGGACTGTTATTTCACTTTATATCACAATACTTATGGCGATTCTCTCTTATTTTACAAGGTTTACAGAAAGAGGGAGAATGCCGGCAGCTGGAATTCTGGGCTGGAAAAGGAGCAAATATTAGAGGCCTATTCTGCGCAACTCCAAAAGTCCTGAAACTTCACGGGACATCTTAAAAGAAATAAAGAAAAATCCTCGCCAAAGATGAAGGCCATGGGCCCACACCCTTCTCACGAGGGTGGGGGGCGCCCCCCCTAGGGCGTGCCCCCTTCCTCGTGGGCCCCTCCGGTGGCTCTCTGATGCCCATCTTCTCCTATATGAGGTCTTTCAATGAGAAAAAATAGGAGGGAACTTTTCGGGACGAGACTCCGCCGCCACGAGGCGGAACCTTGGCGGATCCAATCTAGAGCTCTGGCAGAGCTGTTCTGCCGGGGATACTTCCCTCCCGGAGGGGGAAATCATCACCATCGTCATCACCAACGCTCCTCTCATCGGGAGAGGGCAATCTCCATCAAAATCTTCACCAGCACCATCTCATCTCCAAACCCTAGTTCATCTCTTGTATCCAATTCTTGTCTTAAAGTCCGGGATTGGTGCTAGTAGGTAGCTAGTAGTGTTGATTACTCCTTGTAGTTGATGCTAGTTGGATTATTAGGTGGAAGATCATATGTTCAGATCCTATATGCATATTATTACCCCTCTGATTATGAACCTGAATATGCTTTGTGAGTAATTACGTTCGTTCCTGAGGACAAGGGAGAAGTCTTGCTATGAGTAGTCATGTGAATTTGGTATTCGTTTGATATTTTGATAAGATGTATGTTGTCTAGCCTCCAGTGGTGTTATGTGAAAATCGACTACATAACACTTGACCATTATTTGGGCCTAGAGGAAGGCATTGGGAAGTAATAAGTAGATGATGGGTTGCTAGAGTGACAGAAGCTTAAACCCTAGTTTATGCGTTGCTTCGTAAGGGGCTGATTTGGATCCATATGTTTCATGCTATGGTTAGGTTTACCTTAATACTTTTGTTATAGTTGCGGATGCTTGCAATAGAGGTTAATCATAAGTGGGATGCGTGTTCAAGTAAGAACAGTACCCAAGCACCGGTCCACCCACATATCAAATTATCAAAGTATCGAACGCGAATCATATGAACGTGATGAAAACTAGCTTGATGATATTCCCATGTGTCCTCGGGAGCGCTTTTCCTATTATAAGAGTTTGTTTCGGCTTGTCCTTTGCTACAAAAGGATTAGGCCACCTTGCTGCACATTATTCACTTTTGTTACTTGTTGCTAGTTACAATTTATCCTGTCACAACAAAGACTTCTCCCATGTCCTTTTGTAGCAAAGGACAAGCCTGGACAAACTCTTATATGATGTAAAGCGCTCCCGAGGACACATGGGAATATCGTCAAGCTGGTTTTCATCACGTTCATATGATTCGCGTTCGGTACTTTGATAATTTGGTATGTGGGTGGACCGGTGCTTGGGTGCTGCCCTTACTTGGACAAGCATCCCACTTATGATTAACCTCTATTGCAAGCATCCACAACTACAACAAAAGTATTAAGGTAAACCTAACCATAGCATGAAACATATGGATCCAAATCAGCCCCTTACGAAGAAACACATAAACTAGGGTTTAAGCTTCTGTCACTCTAGCAACCCATCATCTACTTATTACTCCCCAATGCCTTCCTCTAGGCCCAAATAATGGTGAAGTGTCATGTAGTCGACGTTCACATAACACCACTAGAGGAGAGACAACATACATCTCATCAAAATATCGAACGAATACCAAATTCACATGACTACTAATAGCAAGACTTCTCCCATGTCCTCAGGAACAAAAGTAACTACTCACAAAGCATAAACATGTTCATAATCAGAGGGGTATTAATATGCATATAGGATCTGAACATATGATCTTCCACAAATTAAACCAACTATCATCAACTATAAGGAGTAATTAACACTACTAGCAACCTACTAGCACCAATCCCGGACATGGAGACAATAATTGGATACAAGAGATGAACTAGGGTTCTGAGATGAGATGGTGCTGATGAAGATGTTGATAGAGATTGCCCTCTCCCGATGAGAGGAGCGTTGGTGATGACGATCGCGATGATTTCCCCCTTCGGGAGGGAAGTTTCCCCGGCAGAACAGCTCCGCCAGAGCCCTAGATTGGTTCCGCCAAGGTTCCGCCTCGTGGCGGCAGAGTTTCGTCCGAGAAGATGGCTTATGTTTTTTTCCCATCGAAAGACTCCATATAGCAGAAGATGGCCACCGGAGGGCCACCAGGGGGCCCACGAGGTAGGGGGGCGCCCTGGGGGTAGGGCGCGCCCCCACCCTCGTGGGCAGGGTGTGGCCCCCCTGGTGAAGTTCTTCCTCTCAATATTTTTTTATATATTTGGAAAACATCTTCCGTGAAGTTTCAGGACTTTTGGAGCTGTGCAGAATAGGTCTCTAATATTTGCTCCTTTTCCAGCCCAGAATCCCAGCTTTCGGCATTCTCCCTCTTTATGTAAACCTTGTAAAATAAGAGAGAATAGGCATAAGTATTGTGACACAATGTGTAATAACAGCCCATAATGCAATAAATATTGATATAAAAGCATGATGCAAAATGGACGTATCACACCTTTACCTAGAAGGCGTTCTAAGAATTCGGAATTTGTTGATCTTGATGCTAAAATTGATAAAAGTGGGATTGAAGAAATTGAAACCCTAGATGTTGCTAAACCCACTATTATGGATTTCAAGGAATTTAACTATGAAAATTGCTCTTTGATTGTTTGTATTTCCTTGTTACAATCCGTGCTAAATTCTCCTCACGCTTATAGTCAAAATAAAGCGTTTACTAAACATATCATTGATGCCTTGATGCAATCTTATGAAGAAAAACTTGAATTGGAAGTTTCTATCCCTAGAAAACTTTATGATGAGTGGGAACCAACTATTAAAATTAAAATTAAAAATCATGAATGCTATGCTTTATGTGATTTGGGTGCTAGTGTTTCCACGATTCCAAAGACTTTGTGTGATTTGTTAGGTTTCCGTGATTTTGATGATTGCTCTCTAAACTTGCACCTTGCGGATTCCACTATTAAGAAACTTATGGGAAGAATTAATGATGTTCTTATTGTTGCAAGTAGGAATTATGTACCCGTAGATTTTATTGTTCTTGACATAGATTGCAATCCTTCATGTCCTATTATTCTTGGTAGACCTTTCCTTAGAACGATTGGTGCAATTATTGATATGAAGGAAGGAAATATTGGATTCCAATTTCCATTAAGGAAAGGCATGGAACACTTTCCGAGAAAGAAAATTAAATCACCTTATGAATCTATTATGAGAGCCACTTATGGATTGCCTACCAAAGATGGCAATACCTAGATCTATTCTTGCTTGTTATGCCTAGCTAGGGGCGTTAAACGATAGCGCTTGTTGGGAGGCAACCCATTTTTTTATTCCTTGCTTTTTGATCCTGTTTAGTAATAAATAATTTATCTAGTCTCTGTTTTGGTTGTGTTTTTTGTGTTTAATTAGTGTTTGTGCCAAGTAGAACCGTTGGGAAGACTTGGGGAAAGTCTTGTTGAACTTGCTGTAAAAAACAGAAACTTTAGTGCTCACGAGAACTTCTGCCACTTTTATTTGGAAAGTGATATTTAGTTAATTATTTTTGCAGATGATTAATATTTAAATTTACCACGTCCAGCAATTTATTTTAGAATTTTTGGGGATCCAGATCTTGCGCTAGCTACAGATTACTACAGACTGTTCTGTTTTTGACAGATTCTGTTTTTCGTGTGTTGTTTGCTTATTTTGATGAATCTATGGCTAGTAAAATAGTTTATAAACCATAGAGAAGTTGTAATACAGTAGGTATAACACCAATATAAATAAAGAATGAGTTCATTACAGTACCTTGAAGTGGTCTTTTGTTTTCTTTCGCTAACGGAGCTCATGAGATTTTCTACTTTAAGTTTTGTGTTGTGATGTTTTCAAGTTTTGGGTAAAGATTTGATGGATTATGGAACAAGGAGTGGAAAGAGCCTAAGCTTGGGGATGCCCATGACACCCCCAATATAATCTAAGGACACCTAAAAACCAAAGCTTCGGGATGCCCCAGAAGGCATCCCCTCTTTCGTCTTCTTCTATCGGTAACTTTACTTGGAGCTATATTTTTATTCGCCACATGATATGTGTTTTTCTTGGAGCGTCTTGTATGATTTGAGTCTTTGATTGTTAGTTTACCACAATCATCCTTTCTGTACACACCTTTTGAGAGCCATATATGATTTGGAATTTGTTAGAATACTCTATGTGCTTTGCTTATATCTTTTGAGTTATATAATTTTTCTCTAGCACTTCACTTATATATATTTTAGAGCACAGTGGTGGATTTTTTTATAGAAACTATTGATCTCTCATGCTTCACTTAGATTATATTGAGAGTCTTTAATAGCATGGTAATTTGCTTAAAATCTTAATATGCTTGGTACACAAGATTAATAATAAAACTTTCTTATGAGTGTGTTGAATACTATGATAAGTTTGATACTTGATAATTGTTTTTAGATATGGAGATGGTTATATTAAAGTCATGCTAGTTGAGTAGTTGTGAATTTGAGAAATACTTGTATTGAACCTTGTGCTTCCCGTAGCATGCACGTATGGTGAACCGTTATGTGATGATGTCGGAGCATGATTTATTTATTGATTGTCTTCCGTATGAGTTGCGGTCGGGGACGAGCGATGGTCTTTTCCTACCAATCTATCCCCCTAGGAGCATGCGCGTAATACCTTGCTTTGATAACTTCTAGATTTTTGCAATAAGTATATGAGTTCTTTGTTACTAATGTTGAGTCCATGGATTATACGCACTTTTCTCACCCTTCCACCTTTGCTAGCCTCTCTAATACAGCGCACCTTTCGCCGGTATCATACACCCACCATATACCTTCCTCAAAACAGCCACCATACCTACCTATTATGGCATTTCCATAGTCATTCTGAGATATATTGCCATGCAACTTTCCACCGTTCCGTTTATTATGACACACTCCATCATTGTCATATTGCTTAGCATGATCATGTAGTTGACATCATATTTGTGGCAAAGCCACCGTTCATAATTCTTTCATACATGTCACTCTTGATTCATTGCATATCCCGGTACACCGCCGGAGGCATTCATATAGAGTCATATTTTGTTCTAAGTATCGAGTTGTAATTGTTGAGTTGTAAGAAAAATAAAAGTGTGATGATCATCATTATTAGAGCATTGTCCCAGTGAGGAAAGGATGATGGAGACTATGATTCCCCCACAAGTCGGGATGAGACTCCGGACGAAAAATAAAAAAAAGGAAAAAAAAGAAAGAAAAGAGGCCATAAAAAAGAGAAGGCCCAAATAAAAAAATGAGAGAAAAAGAGAGAAGGGACAATGCTACTATCCTTTTACCACAATTGTGCTTCAAAGTAGCACCATGATCTTCATAGTAGAGAGTCTCTCATGTTATGAGTTTCATATACTAGTGGGAATTTTTCATTATAGAACTTGGCTTGTATATTCCAGTGATGGGATTCCTCAAAATGCCCTAGGTCTTCATGAGCAAGCAAGTTGGATGCACGCCCACTTAGTTTCTTTTTGAGCTTTCATATACTTATAGCTCTAGTGCATCCGTTGCATGTCAATCCCTACTCACTCACATTGATATTATTGATGGGCATCTCCATAGCCCGTTGATACGCCTAGTTGATGTGAGACTATCTTCCCCTTTTTGTCTTCTCCACAACCACCACTCTATTCCACCTATAGTGCTATGTCCATGGCTCACGCTCATGTATTGCGTGAAAATTGAAAAAGTTTTGAGAATGTCAAAAGTATGAAACAATTGCTTGGATTGTCATCGTGGTTGTGCATGATTTAAATATTTTGTGTGGTGAAGATAAAGCATAGCCAGACTATATGATTTTGTGGGGATAACTTTCTTTGGCCATGTTATTTTGAGAAGACATAATTGCTTTGTTAGTATGCTTGAAGTATTATTATCTTTATGTGAATATGGACTTTTGTCTTGAATCTTTCAGATCTGAATATTCATACCACAATTAATAAGAATTACATTAAAATTATGCCAAGTAGCACTCCCCATAAAAAATTCTGTTTTTATCATTTACCTACTCGAGGATGAGCAGGAATTAAGCTTGGGGATGCTTGATACGTCTCCAACGTATCTATAATTTTTGATTGCTCCATGCTATATTATCTACTGTTTTGGACATTATTGGGCTTTATTATCCACTTTTATATTATTTTTGGGACTAACCTATTAACCGGAGGCCCAACCCAGACTTGCTGTTTTTTTTGCCTGTTTTAGGGTTTCGAAGAAAAGGAATATCAAACGGAGTCCAAACGGAATGAAACCTTCGGGAACGTGATTTTCTCAATGAATAAGACACAGGAGACTTGGACCCTACGTCAAGGCACAAGAGAGGAGGCCACGAGGTAGGGGGCGCGCTTGCCTACCCCAGGCGCGCCCTCCACCCTCGTGGGCCCCCTGTTGCTCCACCGACGTACTCCTTCCTCCTATATATATCCACGTACCCCCAAACGATCAGATACGGAGCCAAAACCCTAATTCCACCACCGTAACTTTCTGTATCCACGAGATCCCATCTTGGGGCCTGTTCCGGAGCTCCGCCGGAGGGGGCATCGATCACGGAGGGCTTCTACATCAACACCATAGCCCTTTCGATGAAGTGTGAGTAGTTTACCTCAGACCTACGGGTCCATAGTTAGTAGCTAGATGGCTTCTTCTCTCTTTTTGGATCTCAATACATTGTTCTCCCCCTCTCTTGTGGAGAACTATTCGATGTAATCTTCTTTTTGCGGTGTGTTTGTTGAGACCGATGAATTGTGGGTTTATGATCAAGTCTATCTATGAATAATATTTGAATCTTCTCTGAATTATTTTATGTATGATTGGTTATCTTTGCAAGTCTCTTCGAATTATCAGTTTGGTTTGGCCTACTAGATTGATCATTCTTGCAATGGGAGAAGTGCTTAGCTTTGGGTTCAATCTTGCGGTGTCCTTTCCCAGTGACAGTTGGGGCAGCAAGGCATGTATTGTATTGTTGCCATCGAGGATAACAACATTGGGTTTTCTTCATATTGCATGAGTCTATCCCTCTACTTCATGTCATCTTGCTTAAGGCATTACTCTGTTTTTAACTTAATACTCTAGATGCATGCTGGATAGCGGTCGATGAGTGGAGTAATAGTAGTAGATGCAGGCAGGAGTCGGTCTACTTGTCCCGGACGTGATGCCTATTTACATGGTCATGCCTAGATATTCTCATAACGATGCTCAATTCTGTCAATTGCTCAACAGTAATTTGTTCACCCACCGTAGAATACTTATGCTCTCGAGAGAAGCCACTAGTGAAACCTATGGCCCCTGGGTCTATCTTTATCATATTAATCTCCTACTACCTAGTTATTTCCTTTGCTATTTACTTTGCCTTTATTTTACTTTGCATCTTTATCATAAAAATACCAAAAATATTATCTTTATCATATCTATCAGATCTCACTCTCGTAAGTGGCCTTATAGGGATTGACAACCCCTATTTGCGTTGGTTGCAAGGATTTATTTGTTTTGTGCAGGTACGAGGGACTCGCGTGTAGCCTCCTACTGGATTGATACCTTGGTTCTCAAAAACCGAGGGAAATACTTACGCTACTTTGCTGCATCATCCCTTCCTCTTCGGGGAAAACCAACGCAGTGCTCAAGAGGTACCACCCATCACATACCCTTATCTCCCGCATTACATTATTTTCCATTTGCCTCTCGTTTTCCTCTCCCCCACTTCACCCCTGCCGTTTTATTGGCCCTCTCTCTCTATCCTCCATCTCTTTCTCTATTTGCCTCTTTTTGCCCGCTTGTTTTTTGTTTGCTTGTGTGTTAGTTTGCTTGCCTGTCGTTATGGCTAGTCCCTTATCTTCTCCGTTATCTCCCGAGAGTGAAATTCTAAATTTTAAGCAAAGGGAGGGAGAAAATATAAAAGATGCTTGGTATAGAATTTGCAATGCTCAAAATAGATCTACCAGGAAGCAATCTACTTCCGTTCTTCTTCGCAATTTTTATGTAGGCATAACTCCCTGGCACAGATATATCCTTGATACTATTACCGGAGGGAACTTCTTGGGTAGCCATACTTTTGATTCTTATAATGCTATGATAGATTTGTTTGGCTGTTGGTTAATGGAACTGTATTAACTTTGGAGCATGTAATGCAAAGGCTTGAAATTATTGAAAATAAGGTTGCTACCATAGAGTTAATTGAAAATTTGGATAAAAATATTCACAACCGAATCTCTCAATATGGATCTAAAGTAGGAGTCACTTTGAAAAATATTAAAGAGAAGGAACCCATAGTTGATGAGAAAATAAATCACGATTCCACTAGAATTGATAGACTTGAGGATATTATTACCAACTTGGGAACTGCTTTTTCTTCTGTAAAGAACACTCCAAGTCCTCCCGCTAAAATTTCCAAGCTTATGTATGTTCCTAAGAATAAGGGTGAATCCTCTAGTAAGGAAACTGTGGATCTCAAATCTGTAAGTGTTCATCCCAATCTTTTTGCTATCATTAAGGAACCATTCATTACAAATGATTTTTTCGATCTTGTGCCTAAAAATTTGATAATCAATAAAAAGGAAGAAATCCCTAAAGATGGTAGATGCCTCACTGAAGAATTGCCTACCAAAGATGGCAATACCTAGATCTATCCTTGCTTGTTCTGCCTAGCTAGGGGCGTTAAACGATAGCGCTTGTTGGGAGGCAACCCAATTTTATTTTTATTCCTTGCTTTTTGCTCCTGTTTAGTAATAAATAATTTATCTATCCTCTGTTTCAGTTTTGTTTTTTGTGTTTAATTAGTGTTTGTGCCAAGTAGAACCGTTGGGAAGAATTGGGGAAAGTCTTGTTACACTTGCTGTAAAAAACAGAAACTTTAGCGCTCACGAGAACTACTGCCATTTTTATTTGGAAAGTGATATTTAGTTAATTCTTTTTGCAGATGATTAATAGATAAATTCCTCACGTCAAGCAATTTATTTTAGAATTTTTGGGGTTCCATATCTTGCGCTAGCTACAGATTACTACAGACTGTTCTGTTTTTGACAGATTCTGTTTTTGTGTGTGTTGTTTGCTTATTTTGATGAATCCATGGCTAGTAAAATAGTTTATAAACCATAGAGAAGTTGTAATACAGTAGGTATAACACCAATATAAATAAAGAATGAGTTCATTACAGTACCTTGAAGTGGTCTTTTGTTTTCTTTCGCTAACGGAGGTCACGAGATTTTCTACTTTAAGTTTTGTGTTGTGAAGTTTTCAAGTTTTGGGTAAAGATTTGATGGATTATGGAACAAGGAGTGGCAAGAGCCTAAGCTTGGGGATGCACATGGAACCCCCAAGATAACCTAAGGACACCTAAAAGCCAAAGCTTGGTAATGCCCATGGCACTCTCAAGATAACCTAAGGACACCTAAAAGCCAAAGCTTGGGGATGCCCCGGAAGGCATCCCCTCTTTCGTCTACTTCTATCGGTAACTTTACTTGGAGCTATATTTTTATTCGCCACATGATATGTGTTTTGCTTGAAGCGTCTTGTATGATTTGAGTCTTTACTTTTTAGTTTACCACAATCATCCTTGCTGTACACACCTTTTGAGAGAGCCATACATGATTTGGAATTTGTTAGAATACTCTATGTGCTTCGCTTATATCTTTTGAGTTATGTAATTTTGCTCTAGTACTTCACTTATATCTTTTAGAGCATGGTGGTGGATTTGTTTTATAGAAACAATTGATCTCTCATGCTTCACTTAGATTATTTTGAGAGTCTTAAATAGCATGGTAATTTGCTTAAAATCCTAATATGCTTGGTATACAAATAAAACTTTTTCTTATGAGTGTGTTGAATACTATGAGAAGTTCGATGCTTGATAATTGTTTTGAGACATGAAGATGGTGATATTAAAGTTGTTCTAGTTGAGTAGCTGTGAATTTGAAGAATACTTGTGTTAAAGTTTGTGATTCCCGTAGCATGCACGTATGGTGAACCGTTATGTGATGAAGTCGGAGCATGATTTATTTTTTGATTGTCTTCCTTATGAGTGGTGGTCGGGGACGAGCGATGGTCTTTTCCTACCAATCTATCCCCCTAGGAGCATGCATGTAATAATTTGCTTCGACAACTTGTAGATTTTTGCAATAAGTATATGAGTTCTTTATGACTAATGTTGAGTCCATGGATTATACACACTCTCACCCTTCCACCTTTGCTAGCCTCTCTAATACCGCGCACCTTTCGCCGCTATCATACACCCACCATATACCTTCCTCAAAACAGCCACCATACCTACCTATTATGGCATTTCCATAGCCATTCCGAGATATATTGCCATGCAACTTTCCACCGTTCCGTTTATTATGAGACACTCCATCATTGTCATATTGCTTAGCATGATCATGTAGTCGACATCGTATTTGTGGCAAAGCCACCATTCTTAATTATTTCATACATGTCACTCATGAGTCATTGCATATCCCGGCACACCGCCGGAGGCATTCATATAGAGTCATATTTTGTTCTAAGTATCGAGTTGTAATTGTTGAGTTGTAAGGAAATAAAAGTGTGATGATCATCATTATTAGAGCATTGTACTAGTGAGGAAAGGATGATGGAGACTATGATTCCCCCACAAGTCGGGATGAGACTCCGGATGAAAAATATATAAAAAAGAGAAAGACAAGAGGCCATAAAAAAGAAGAGAAAAGGCCCCAAAAAATGAGAGAAAAAGAGAGAAGGGGCAATGTTACTATCCTTTTACCACACTTGTGCTTCAAAGTAGCACCATGATATTCATGATAGAGAGTCTCCTATGCTATCACTTTCATATACTAGTGGGAATTTTTTTTCATTATAGAACTTGGCTTGTATATTCCAATGATGGGCTTCCTCAAAATGCCCTAGGTCTTAATGAGCAAGCAAGTTGGATGCACACCCACTTAGTTTCTTTTTGAGCTTTCATATACTTATAGCTCTAGTGCATCCGTTGCATGGCAATCCCTACTCACTCACATTGATATCTATTGATGGGCATCTCCATAGCCCGTTGATACGCCTAGTTGATGTGAGACTATCTTCTCCCTTTTTGTCTTCTCCACAACCACCATTCTATTCCACCTATAAGTGCTATGTCCATGGCTCACGCTCATGTATTGCGTGAAGATTGAAAAAGTTAGAGAACACCAAAAGTTTGCTTGGCTTGTCATCGGGGTTGTGCATGATTTAAATATTTTGTGTGGTGAAGATAAAGCATAGCCAGACTATATGATTTTGTGGGGATAACTTTCTTTGGCCATGTTATTTTGAGAAGACATAATTGCTTAGTTAGTATGCTTGAAGTATTATTATCTTTATGTCAATATGAACTTTTGTCTTGAATCTTTTGAATCTGAATATTCATACCAGAATTAAGAAGAATTACATTAAAATTATGCCAAGTAGCACTCCGCATCAAAAATTCTGTTTTTATCATTTACCTACTCGAGGACGAGCAGGAATTAAGCTTGGGATGCTTGATACATCTCCAACGTATCTATAATTTTTGATTGCTCCATGCTATATTATCTACTTTTTTGGACATTATTGGGCTTTATTATCCACTTTTATATTATTTTTGGGACTAACCTATTAACCGGAGGCCCAACCCAGAATTGCTATTTTTTGCCTGTTTCAGAGTTTCGCAGAAAAGGAATATCAAATGGAGTCGAAACGGAATGAAACCTTCGGGAATGTGATTTTCGAAACGAACATGATCCAGGAGACTTGGACCCTACGTCAAGAAATAAAGGAGGAAGCCACGAGGTAGGGGCGCACCTACCCCCCCAGGCGCGCCCTCCACCCTCGTGGGCCCCCTATTGCTCCACCGACGTACTCCTTCCTGCTATATATACCTACGTACCCCCAAACGATCAGAGATGGACCCAAAAACCTAATTCCACCGCCGCAACTTTCTGTATCCACGAGATCCCATCTTGGGGCCTGTTCCGGAGCTCCGTCGGAGGGGGCATCCATCATGGAGGGCTTCTACATCAACACCATAGCCCTTTCGATGAAGTGTGAGTAATTTACCTCAGACCTACGGGTCCATAGTTGGTAGCTAGATGGCTTCTTCTCTCTTTTTGGATCTCAATACAATGTTCTCCCCCTGTCTTGTGGAGAACTATTCGATGTAATCTTGTTTTTGCGGTGTGTTTGTTGAGACCGATGAATTGTGGGTTTATGATCAAGTCTATCTATGAATAATATTTGAATCTTCTCTGAATTATTTTATGTATGATTGGTTATCTTTGCAAGTCGCTTCGAATTATCAGTTTGGTTTGGCCTACTAGATTGATCTTTCTTGCAATGGGAGAAGTGCTTAGCTTTGGGTTCAATCTTGCGGTGTCCTTTCCCAGTGATAGTAGGGGCAGCAAGGCACATATTGTATTGTCGCCATCGAGGATAATAAGATGGGGTTTTCATCATATTGCATGAGTTTATCCCTCTACATCATGTCATATTGCTTAAGGCATTACTCTGTTTTTAACTTAATACTCTAGATGCATGCTGGATAGCGGTCGATGAGTGGAGTAATAGTAGTAGATGCAGGCAGGAGTCGGTCTACTTGTCTCGGACGTGATGCCTATATACATGATCATACCTAGATATTCTCATAACTATGCTCAATTCTGTCAATTGCTCAACAGTAATTTGTTCACCCACAATAGAATACTTATGCTCACAAGAGAAGCCACTAGTGAAACCTATGGCCCCCAGGTCTATCTTTATCATATTAATCTCCTACTACTTAGGTATTTCCTTTGCTTTTTTACTTTTCCTTTATTTTACTTTGCATCTTTATCACGAAAATACCAAAAATATTATCTTATCATATCTATCAGATCTCACTCTCGAGTGGCCGTATAGGGATTGACAACCCCTATTCACGTTGGTTGCGAGGATTTATTTGTTTTCTGCAGGTATGAGGGACACGCGCGTAGCCTCGTACTGGATTGATACCTTGGTTCTCAAAAATTGAGGGAAATACTTAGACTACTTTGCTGCATCATCCCTTCCTCTTCGGGGAAAACCAACTCAGTGCTCACGAGGTAGCAGCATGCACGTATGGTAAACGTTATGTAACAAATTTGAAACATGAGGTGTTCTTTGATTGTCCTCCTTATGAGTGGTGGTCGGGGACGAGCGATGGTCTTTTCCTACCAATATATCCTCCTAGGAGCATGCACGTAGTGCTTGGTTTTAGATGACTTGTAGATTATTGCAATAAGGATGTGAGTTCTTTATGACTAATGTTGAGTCCATGGATTATACGCACTCTCACCCTTCCATCATTGCTAGCCTCTTCAATACCGTGGCATTGCCCTTTCTCACATTGAGAGTTGGTGCAAACTTCGCCGGTGCATCCAAACCCCGTGATATGATACGCTCTTTCACACATAAACCTCTGTATATCTTACTCAAAACAGCCACCATACCTACCTATTATGGCATTTCCATATCCATTCCGAGATATATTGCCATGCAACTTTCCACCATTCCGTTTATCATGACACATTCATCATTGTCATATTTCTTAGCATGATCATGTAGTTGACATAGTATTTGTGGCAAAGCCACCGTTCATAATTCTTTCATACATGTCACTCTTGGTTCATTGCATATCCCGGTACACCGCCGGAGGCATTCATATAGAGTCATCTTTTGTTCTAGCATCGAGTTGTAATCATTGAGTTATAAATAAAGAGAAGTGTGATGATCATCATTTTCTAGAGCATTGTCCCAAGTGAGGAATTAAAAAAAGAAAGGCCATAAAAAGAATAAGAGAAGGCCCAAAAAAATGAGAGAAAAAGAGAGAAGGGACAATGCTACTATCCCTTGCCACACTTGTGCTTCAGCGTAGCACCATAATCTTCATGATAGAGAGTCTTTTTTTTGTCACTTTCATATACTAGTGGGAATTTTTCATTATAGAACTTGGCTTGTATATTCCAACAATGGGCCTCCTCAAGTGCCCTAGGTCTTCATGAGCAAGCAAGTTGGATGCACACCCACTTAGTTTCTTTTCTTGAGCTTTCATACATTTATAGCTCTAGTGCATCCGTTGCATGGCAATCCCTACTCCTTGCATTAACATCTTTCGGATCTGAATATTCATACCACAATTAAGAAGAATTACATTAAAATTATGCCAAGTAGCACTCCACATCAAAATTATCTTTTTTATCATTTACCTACTCGAGGATGAGCAGGAATTAAGCTTAGGGATGCCTGATACGTCTCCAACGTATCTCTAATTTTGATTGCTCCATGCTATATTATCTACTGTGTTGGAAATTATTGGGCTTTATTATCCACTTTTATATTATTTTTGGGACTAACCTATTAACCGGAGGCCCAACCTAGAATTGCTGTTTTTTGCCTATTTTAGAGTTTCGCAGAAAAGGAATATCAAACGGGGTCCAAACGGAATGAAACCTTCGGGAACGTGATTTTTGAAACGAACATGATCCAGGAGACTTGGACCCTACGTCAAGAAATAAAGGAGGAAGCCACGAGGTAGGGGGCGCGCCTACCCCCCCCAGGCGCGCCCTCTACCCTCGTGGGGCCCCTGTTGCTCCACCGACGTACTCCTTCCTCCTATATATACCTACGTACCCCCAAACGATCAGAAACGGAGCCAAAAACCTAATTCCACCGCCGCAACCTTCTGTATCCACGAGATCCAATCTTGGGGCCTGTTCTGGAGCTCCGTCGGAGGGGGCATCCATCACGGAGGGCTTCTACATCAACACCATAGCCTCTCCGATGAAGTGTGAGTAGTTTACCTCAGACCTTCAGGTCCATAGTTATTAGCTAGATGTCTTCTTCTCTCTTTTTGGATCTCAATACAATGTTCTCCCCCTCTCTTGTGGAGATCTATTCGATGTAATCTTCTTTCTGCGGTGTGTTTGTTGAGACCGATGACTTGTGGGTTTAAGATCAAGATTATCTATGAACAATATTTGAATCTTCTCTGAATTCTTTTATGTATGATTGGTTATCTTTGCAAGTCTCTTCGAATTATCAGTTTGGTTTGGCCTACTAGATTGATCTTTCTTGCAATGGAAAAGTGCTTAGCTTTGGGTTCAATCTCGCGGTGTCCTTTCCCAGTGACAGTAGGGGCAGCAAGGCACGTATTGTATTGCTGCTATCGAGGATAACAAGATGGTTTTTTTTATCATATTGCATGAATTTATCCCTCTACATCATGTCATCTTGCTTAAGGCGTTACTCTGTTTTCATGAACTTAATACTCTAGATGCATGCTGGATAGCGGTCGATGAGTGGAGTAATAGTAGTAGATGCAGGCAGGAGTTGGTCTACTTGTCTCGGACGTGATGCCTATATACATGATCATACCTAGATATTCTCATAACTATGCTCAATTCTGTCAATTGCTCAATGGTAACCCACAGGTATAGGGGATCGCAACAGCTTTCGAGGGTAGAGTATTCAACCCAAATTTATTGATTCGACACAAGGGGGGCCAAATAATATTCTCAAGTATTAGAAGCTGAGTTGTCATTTCAACCACACCTGGAAACTTAGTATCTGCAGCAAAGTGTTTAGTAGCAAAGTAATATGATAGTAATGGTAACGGTAACAAAAGAGTAATGAAAGAAAAGTAATGTTTTTGGTATTTTGTATTGATTGTAACAATAGCAACAAAAAAGTAAATAAGCGTAAACCAGTATATGGAAAGCTCGTAGGCATTGGATCAATGATGGATAATTATGTCGGATGCGGTTCATCATGTAACAGTCATAACATAGGGTGACACAGAACTAGCTCCAATTCGTCAATGTAATGTAGGCATGTATTCCGAATATAGTCATACATGCTTATGGAAAAGAACTTGCATGACATCTTTTGTCCTACCCTCCCGTGGCAGCGGGGTCCTAATGGAAACTAAGGGATATTAAGGCCTCCTTTTAATAGAGAACCGGAACAAAGCATTAGCACAAAGTGAATACATGAACTCCTCAAACTACGGTCATCACCGGTAAGTATCCCGATTATTGTCACTTCGGGGTTAACGGATCATAACACATAATAGGTGACTATAGACTTGCAAGATCTGATCTAGAACTCTCATATATTGATGAAAACATAATAGGTTCAGATCTGAAATCATGGTACTCAGGCCCTAGTGACAAGCATTAAGCATAGCAAAGTCATAGCAACATCAATCTCAGAACATAGTGGATACTAGGGATCAAACCCTAACAAAACTAACTCGATTACATGGTGAATCTCATCCAACCCATCACCATCCAGCAAGCGTATGATGGAATTACTCACGCACGGCGGTGAGCATCATGAAATTGGTGATGGAGGATGGTTGATGATGACGACGGTGACGAATCCCACTCCCCGGAGCCCCGAACGGACTCCAGATCAGCCCTCCTGAGAGGTTTTAGGGCTTGGCAGCGGCTTTGTATCGTAAAACGCAATGATTTCTTCTCTCTTATTTTTTTTCTCCCCGAAAGCAGTTATATAGAGTTGGAGTTGGAGTCGGGGGGTCTCCAGGGGGCCCACGAGGTAGGGGGCGCGTCCTAGGGGGGCACCCCCCACCCTCGTGATCGTGAGAAGGGTGTGGGCCCCCTGGTCTTCATCTTTGGCAAGGATTTTTTATTATTTATTGTAAGATATCCCATGGAGTTTTAGGTCATTCCGAGAACTTTTGTTTTCTGCACATAAAACAACATCATGGCAATTCTGCTGAAAACAGCGTCAGTCCGGGTTAGTTCCATCCAAATCATACAAGTTAGAGTCCAAAACAAGGGCAAAAGTGTTTGGAAAAGTAGATACGTTGGAGGCGTATCAACTCCCCCAAGCTTAAACCCTTGCTTGTCCTCAAGCAATTCAGTTGACAAACTGACAGAAATAAAGAAAAACTTTTACAAACTCTGTTTGCTCTTGTTGTTGTAAATATGTCAAGCTAGCATTCAAGTTTTCAGCAAAGATTATAACTAACCACATTTGCAATAATTCTCAGGTCTCATGATTACTCATATCAATAACATAATCAACTAGCAAGCCATAATAATAAATCTCAGATGACAACACTTTCTCAAAACAATCATAATATGATATAACAAGATGGTATCTCTCTAGCCCTTTCTGAGACCGCAAAACATAAATGCAGAGCGCCTTTAAAGATCAAGTATTGACTAGACATTGTAATTCATGGTAAAAGAGATCCAATCATAGTCACACCCAATATAAATTAATAGTAATGAATGCAAATGACGGCTGCGCTCTCCAGCTAGTGCTTTTTAATAAGAGGGTGATGACTCAACATAAAAGTAAATAGATAGGCCCTTCGCAGAGGGAAGCAGGGATTTGTAGAGGTGCCAGAGCTCGGTTTTGAAATAGAGGTGAATAACATTTTGAGCGGTATACTTTCATTGTCAACATAACAACCGAGAGATGGCGATATCTTCCATGCTACACACATTATAGGCGGTTGCCAAACAGAATGGTAAAGTTTATACTCCCCCTCCACCAACAAACATCAATCCATGGCTTGCTCAAAACAACGAGTGCCTCCAACATACATCAGGTCCTAGGGGGAGTTTTGTTTGCAATTATTTTGATTTAGTTTGCATAAAGCATGGGACTGGGCATCCCAGTGACCAGCCCTTTATCTCGTGAGTGAGGAGCCGAGGCCACTCCTCTTGAGAATAACCCGCCTAACGTGGAAGATACAGACATCCCTAGTTGATACATGAGCTATTCGAGCATACAAAACAGGATGAATATTTGAAGGTTTAGAGTTTGGCACATACAAATTTACTTGGAACGGTAGGTAGATACCGCATATAGGAAGGTATAGTGGACTCATGTGGAATAACTTTGGGGTTTAAGGAGTTTGGATGCACAAGAAGTATTCCCGCTTAGACCAGGTGAAGGCTAGCAAAGGACTGGGAAGCGACCAACTAGAGAGCGACAACAGCCATGTACATGCATTAAAATTAATAAAAATTGGATGCATGCATGAGTAGGATATAATCCACCATGAACATAAATATCGTGAAGGCTATGTTGATTTGTTTCAACTACATGCGTGAACATGTGCCAAGTCAAGTCACTTAAATCATTCAGAGGAGGATACCACCCTATCATACCACATCATAACCATTTTAATAGCATGTTGGCACGCAAGGTAAATCATTATAACTCATAGCTAATCAAGCATGGCACAAGCAACTATGATCTCTAATTGTCATTGCAAACATGTTTATTCATAACAAGCTGAATCAGGAACGATGATCTCATCATATTTACAAAAACAAAAGAGGTCGAGTTCATACCAGCTTTTCTCATCTCAGTCAGTCCATCATATATCATCATAATTGCCTTTCACTTGCATGACCGAACGATGTGAATAATAATAAGAGTGCACGTGCATTGGACTAAGCTAGAATCTGTGAGCATTCAATAAACAGGAGAAGACAAGGCAATATGGGCTCTTTTGTCAGATAAACAATAATGCATATAAGAGCCACTTCAACAATTTAATCAAGGTCTTCTCCTACTGACCCCCAAAGAAAAGAAAAGAAATAAAACTATTTACACGGGAAAGCTCCCAACAAGCAAAGGAAGAACAGGAAATATTTTTGGGTTTTCTTTTTAATTACTACAAGCAAAGGAAGCTCCCAACACGGAAAAGCTACAACTAATTTTTTGGGTTTTTTCTTAAGGTTCATCAAACACACAAGAAGAAAGCATAAAATAAAATAAACTAGCATGGATGATGAAAATGAAAAAGTATGAGCACCGACATCTAGAAATGAGTGTGTGTGAACATAAATGTAATGTCGGTGGGAAATACGTACTCCCCAAGCTTAGGCTTTTGGCCTAAGTTGGTCTATGGCCACGGCTGGCCTGGCTGGTATCCATAATAATAGTTGTTGGGGTCGTACTGTGATGAGGAAAAAGAAGGCTCCAATTGCCACTGGTTGGCAATCATCTCCGGATCCCACTGATAGTTAGACTGTCGTGAAGGATCAAATTGTGGTTCCGGTTCTGGATCCTTGGCTGGTGCAGGGTTCCGGTAGGCGTGGATAGCCGTCAACGGAACAAGGTACTTGCCTACAGTCAAATCAAACAAAGCAGGAGCAGGCAAGGTAATAGTCTCAGGATGATGTTTATTAACGAACAATTGTTATTTAAGCTCTCCTGCCCTATTCTTAACAATAAAATCATGTGCCACCATACTTTTATAATCTAAATAAACACGAGGCAGCACTTTTTCCTCCTTCTCAGTGTAACACCCTGGTGTAATGATGCTACAGTAACCCCTGGCATTCAGTTAATTATTTTGCTAAACAAGTGCTTGATCATCTTTGTCTCCTCTCTCTTTCAAATTCCAGTTGAATTCAAATTCAAATTTTGTGTGGAATTCAAAATGCTCAAACATGAAAACTAAAATGTTCATCATGTGTGAAGTATTCTTCTGGTAATATTGGTGGTGAACCAGCATTTTTGCAAAATGTGAAGGTGGCCTAAAATGGCTAAAACAGAAAAGCTAAAAAAAGAAAGAAAAAGGAAAAGGGGAAAGGAAAAGAAAGAGAGAGGGAAGTGCCCCCTCCCTGGACCGAACCCCCTGGGCCGGCCCAACCCCCCATCCTAGACGGCCCACCTCCCCCGGTCGCTCTCTTCCCCCCATTCCTGTTCCCTGACACGAGTCGCTACAGGCGCCGTCCCCGCCGGACCCGCCTCACCGGCGACGCCCGGGCGAGGGGATAAGGCCTGCGCCTCCTCGCCTACGCGATTCCCGCCTCCACTTGCACCACCCACTCCCCTCTTCCACTCTGCCTGATCCTACTCTCCTCTCTCCCTCCAGATCCGTGGCCCGAGCGCAGTCGCCGCCGCCCTCCGTCGTTGTCGCGGCCACCGGTGGCCCCGCGCCCGCTGACCCTGTCGGTGAGCTCCGCCGGGGTCGACTACGTCGACTGATGGCCTCAGCTGGAGCTGGGAGGCACCGCAGCCGCCGTTTGTCCTCGTCCCCATCTCCGGCCACCGCGACGTCGCCATTGCTCCACTAACACCCCTGCTGCTCCTAAGTCGTCAAGGGCCGCCGTGCGTGCCGCTAGGTGAGCTCCTCCGCCTACTGCTCCCCTCCTTTCAGCCTACGAACGCACTGTAGCCCTGCTCCGCTAGCACCCGCACGCATCGCCGCCGATGGGCTCGCCGTCGTGGCCTTTGCCACTGTAACGCGCGGCTGAGCCTCGCATCGGGCTCCGGGAGCTCGTGCGAGTCCAATGCCACCACTAGCGTGCCTCCCCGTTCCTCCTAGCGCCGTTTCCACGCACGCCCGAAAGCCACCGCCACCAAGCTCGACGTCGGTGACGTTTCGGGCCTCCCCGGCGTAATCTAGCACCACCACTTGACGCGGCTCCCTCCTAGCTTTCGAACGCAAGTAGTGGCACGCGAAATGGTGACCCGTAGGCGTTTTCCGACCTCGTCGGCATTCGGCCGCCGTGCACGAGCTCGCCGGAGCTACTCCGGCAGCTCCGCTGAGCTGGCGCCGTGTGGGCCACCCCCGGGCCACCACCTAGGTCACTGACCCGTGGCCCCCAGTGGACCCGCTGACCCCCTGTTGACTGGTTTGACCAGTCAACCGTGCTGACTGGGCAGCCCCAGCCTCTGACATGTGGGCCCCCTCTGTTATTTAGTCTAACAACGTTTTATAAATAAAAGTAATTAGTTTAACCTAAAAAACTCACTGACACCTTGGGCCCACACCCCTAATTGATCCTGCTAGATTAGTTAATCCACTTTTAAGCCAATAGAGGCTGACATGTGGGTCCTAGTGGCCCCACTGGTCAGTTTGACCTGGTCAGTCGTTCTATTGACTGCTGACGTCACGCATACGTCATGCTGGTGCAATAATTCATTTCTGTTAAATAATAATTCCACAAAATACTTGAATCTTTAGAAATTCATAGAAAATAAATCGTAACTCCGATGGAAATGTTTTCTACATGAAAGTTGCTCAGAAAAATCCAACGAATCCGAATACGCGGTCCGTTCATCTGTCACATGCCCCTAGCATGTTGAACATGGAACATTCCCCCTCCGATCATCTGTCTGACACAGGTCCGGAACCGGGAATACATTCCCGGTTGAATTCCCCCTTCACCTTTTTCATGTAGCCTTACGTTAGGTCACACCTGGCACAGCATATTGCCACGTTATGCTTTGTGATGCTATGTTTGCTTTATATTTACTGTTTCTTCCCCCTGTTCTCTTCGGTAGACCCCGAGGCAGATGCTGCCACTGTGATCGACTACGTCACCGACGACCCCTCCTTCTTGCCTGAGCAACCAGGCAAGCAAACCCCCCTTGAGCATTCCGATATCGCCCATTTCTTTCCCTCTCATGCTTGCATTAGAACTGCTACTGCTTTCTGTATGATCCTACTCTGATGCATAGCCTGTTGTTGTTACCTGCTTTCATACCTTACCTGCTTATCCTAAACTGCTTAGTATAGGTTGGTTAGTGATCCATCAGTGACCCCCCACCTTGCCACAATTGCCTCGCTTTACGTTCGATGACTCGATCAACGTGATCGGGGTCCAGGCCCCGACACCGCACATCACCCCCCTAGTTGTATGACTCTGCAGAGTTACTATCGAGTGCCGAGGGTGGAACCTCTTACATCACTCCTGATGAGATCTCTGCAGTGTAGCTATACGGTCAAGGTCATCGAGGGTGATTTCCTCCTTAACCACTTCCGTTACCGCTCTGTCGTGCAACCCCTCAAGTGTGAACCTCGAGGGTGGATCCTCTTACGTTCACCTTGATGATAACATCGAGTGGGATTAACCGGGGGTGATTCCTTGGGTTTTTCCCTTGGTGTTAGACACACAGTTACTATGGTTACTATGACTTTACACTGCGCCATGTTACTAAAGACGGGTCGACCCTGAAGGGTACCCGCGTGAGCTTAATAGCGAGTGATGTGGAGTCGGGTTGACCTGGAAGGTGCCCGCGAGATACTTTCGAGGCGTGGCCGGACATTCTTAGCCCTTGCCGCAAGTACTCGAGACGGGACAACGGGGTCACATCTTTCGTGAGTCTCTGCTTGTTACCGCGCGTTCCTAATCCACTACGATTTGGATATTTGATCCGAGGGGCCTCTGGCCTGATAGCACTAACCATCACATGGGCATAGTATGGGTGTTCTGCGTCGTATGCATCAGCCGAAGCTTAATAGACGTCAGCGACTGAGCGGCACGCGCCGGGTTGGACTGCGTAAGCACCTGCCTTGTTGAAGGAGGTAGCTAGGTCTGCTCACCAGCCGCCCACACAACATGCAGGAGTTCCCGGGGAGATGGCCCATGACCCCTGGGGGCATATGTTTAGTCCGGCGTGCTGACCTCTCTATTAAGCCTAGGTCAGGTTGCGGCGTATTGTTTGGCCGAGGCCGGGCATGACCCAGAAAAGTGTGTCCGGCCGGAGTTAATCAAGCGTGGTGGGTAAGTTGGTGCACCCCTGCAGGGAAGAAAACATCTATCGATAGCCTGTCCTACGGTAACGAACACTTGGAGTTGTATCCCTATCGATACAACTAGAACTGGATACTTGAGATGAGACATGGAGATGAGACTTGGATATGAGATGATAACTGGATAGTATGGCTCTGGGATTGCTTTCTCTCAGGGAGTCGAGAAAGGATCTCTTGCCGAGGTTGATAACTCTACCACTTTACTTTATGCTGCTCTTATCTCTACTGATGCTGCAAGATGCTTGAAGATGCTAGTCTTCGATAGGCTAGGCTTTCCCCTTCCCTTCTGGCATTCTGCAGTTTAGTCCACAGATACAACCCATTCCTTTGATACAGATGCATACTTAGTTTAGATCTGATGTAAGTCTTGCGAGTACTTTGGATGAGTACTCACGGTTGCTTTGCTACTCCTTTTTCCCCATACCCGATTGTTGCGACCAGATGACGGATCCCAGGAGCCAGACGACGCCACTGATGACTACTACTACCCGGAGAATGCTTACTACTACGTGAAGACCGCAGATGACTAGGAGTAGTTAGGAGGCTCCCAGGGAGGAGGCCTTGCCTTTTCGATCGTTGTTGCTTTTGTGCTAGCCTTCTTAAGGCAAACTTGTCTAACTCATGTCTGTTCTCAGATATTGTTGCTTCCACTGACTCTTGTGTATTCGAGCCCTCGAGGCCCCTGGCTTGTAATATAAAGCTTGTATTATTTTAATTTGTGTCTAGTGTTGTGTTGTGATATCTTCCCATGAGTCCTTGATCTTGATTGTACACATTTGCGTGTATGATTAGTGTACGATTGAATCGAGGGCGTCACAAGTTGGTATCAGAGCCGACTGCCTGTAGGTAGCCCCCTTTCCAACTCCATGGTTGAAGTCGAGTCTAGTCACTACAAAAACTTTACTAACATGGTCGTGTGGCTTACGAGCCCACGTCGCCATTGGGTGGTATTAGGATCTTTTATTCCTCGTCGATACTCTGAGACTCTGATCTCTCTTCTATTCGGGTTTAAATGGTTTTACTAACTCTAACATTAGGATCCCGTGACCACATCCACCCCAAAGCTGGATAAGCCATAGTTTTCCTTAGAATAGTGTTCTGGATTACACACACCGTCGTGATGACAACGAAGTGGTATCCATCGTACCTCTTTCATTATGCATGTTTCATCATGAATGATCCTTGTTTTTACAAATGCTCAATGCTAAACTACCCCTGTTAGTTGTTAGCAGGATGGTTAGACCCGCTGGTCGTGGCCGTGGTGCCAACGATCCACCACCGCCCGAATTCTTTGCTGGAATGATGCAACAGTTTGAGATGAATCGCCAATTCATGGAAGGAATGATGGCTCAGTTTCCTCGTCCGAACATGAATCAACAGCCAACCCCAGGAACTCTGCAGGACTTCATGCATCTCAACCCAACTATTTACCGCAGCTCAACTCAACCCCTTGATGCTGATGACTGGCTCCGCGACATCACATATGAAATGGAGTCTGCTAGTATGGCCCCTGCTAGCTATGTCACCTTTGCATCTTTCTTTCTGAAGGGTCCCGCTGCTCAATGGTGGGACAGCCACAGGCGTACCCTACCTGCTGGAATGGCCATCACTTGGCTGGATTTCCAAGCTGCCTTCCGTGCCCGTTTCATTCCTCAGGGAATCATGGACAGGAAGAAGCGAGATTTCCGCAACCTCACCCAAGGCAACAATACTGTAGATGCTTATCAGCGGGAATTTCTGGACTTGTGTCGTTATGCTGAAGAAGACATTGCAACTGATGCTCGTAGGCAAGAAAAGTTCCGTGATGGACTTCACCCTGATATTAAGCTAGCACTACTCGCTCATGACTTTGCCGACTTTGCCACCTTGGTGAACAAGGCTATTCAGGTTGAGACAGGTCTTCAGGAACACCAGGGATCCCTTAGGCGCAGCCGTGATGCTGGCTCATCTTCGGGCCCGTCAGCGCAGAAGCGTCGGATATGGATTCGCCACAACATGTATCGTCCAACTGCACCTGCACGAAGACAGTCCTATGCCGCACCTCGTCTGCCTCCTCCACCGTAGAGGCAGCCCCTTCGGACTGTACCACACCAAGCTTCTGCTCACAATCCCAATGATGGTCTGTGCATCAAGTGTGGCCTTCCGGGCCATCGTTCCAGGAACTGCCCTCAGAATCAAAACCAGCTGGCTTTGCCTTCAACTGGCCATAACAACCAGCCCCACAACAACAATGCCAGACAGTATGGTCATGGTCAGGCTAATCATGTTGATCTGAATGAAGCTCAAGACCAGCCTGCTACTGTGATGGGTACTCTCCTTGTTAATTCAGTACCAACATCTGTTTTATTTGATTCAGGAGCATCGCATTCATTCATGTCAGAAATTTTTGCATATGCACACGACATTCGATGCGAGCCCATGAACACCCCGATAGTGGTACGCACCCCTGCGGGTCAGTGTCGAACTACCATGATTGGTCGCGACGTCCCCATTGAAATTGAAGGGTTGGAATTCCATGTTTCTCCCATTATTCTGGAGTCTTCCAACATTGACCTCATTCTGGGAATGGAATGGTTGAAAGCACATACAGCCTCCATCGTTTGTGCCACCAAAGTCGTTCACCTCCTACATCCTTCCGGTGAGATAGTAAGCTACCATGCCCAACTTGTTCAGAACGCTGAAGCACGACTTTATGTCTTGAATGCGTTGAACGCAGCACCTCTAGTGGGAATTGAAAAGATTCCAGTTGTTCGCGACTTCCTAGATGTCTTTCCAGAAGAACTTCCAGGAATACCCCCTGCCCGGGCTGTCGAGTTCGTCATCGATTTGAAACCAGGCACCGTTCCTATTGCCAAACGACCCAACAAGATGCCACCTCATGAACTCCTTGAACTTAAGGAGGAAATCAACAAATCTCTTCGCAGTGGTTTCATTCGTCCAAGTTCCTCAGCTTGGGGAGCACCTTCTCTCTTTGTAAAGAAGAAGGATGGAACGAACCGTTTGGTCCAAGACTATCGTCCTATCAACCAAGCTACAATTCAGAACAAGTATCCGCTTCCTCGGATCAATGATCTGTATGATCAACTAGCTGGTTCATCAATATTCTCTAAACTCGACTTGAGGTTGGGTTACCACCAGATCCGTGTTCGTGAAGAGGATATTCCAAAGACCGCATTCATCACTCGTTATGGTTCTTACGAGTACACCATCATGTCTTTTGGCATGACCAATGCTCCAGCCACTTTCTCTCGTCTGATGAACTACATATTCATGTATTACCTCGACAAGTTCATCGTAGTCTATCTGGATGATATTTTGGTATATTCGAAGAACAAAGAAGAACATGCTGAACATCTTCAACTTGTTCTTGAGAAGCTTCGAGAACATCAACTTTATGCCAAGTATTGCAAGTGCGAATTCTGGCTTCCTGAAGTCACCTACCTTGGTCATGTCATCTCCAAGGATGGTATTGCCGTCAACCCAGAGCGCGTTCAGGCTATTCTTGACAGGACCCCTCCGAAGACTGTCAAGCAAGTCAGAAGCTTTCTCGGTCTTGCCAGCTATTGTCATCACTTTATCGAGAACTTCTCCAAGATTGGCAAGCCACTGACCAATCTGCTTCACAAAGGCGTTAAGTTCGATTGGACAGACAAATGTCAGGAAAGTTTCCAGGCACTCAAAGACAAGCTGACATCTACCCCAGTGCTTGCTCCCCCTGATTCTCGCAAGGACTTTGTCATCTATTGCGACGCTTCACGTCAAGGAATAGGTTGTGTCCTAATGCAAGAGCGCAGAGTGATTGCTTATGCCTCTCGTCAAGTGCGTTCTCATGAAGAGAACTAGCAATTCATGACCTTGAGCTTGCTGTGGTTATCTATGCACTGAAGCTATGGCGACAGTACCTTCTCGGTAATCGTTGCGAGATCCTCACCGATCATCAGAGTCTGAAGTACCTGTTTACTCAGCCAGATCTGAACCTCCGTTAGCAGCGATGGATGGAAGCTATTGCTGACTACAACTGCGGTATATCTTATACACCTGGCAAGGCTAATGTAATGGCCGATGCCCTGAGCCGTAAGTCTTATTGCAACAATCACATGGTCTTCAAAGCCCAACCCCGCCTTTATGAAGAGTTGTGCAAGCTGAACCTTCAACTAGTTCCACAAGGTTCTCTGAATAACCTTGTCCTAGAACCCACTCCGTTGAAAGAAATTAAGTCTGCTCAAGCCAAAGATGCTCATGTGGATTTGATGAAAAAGGATCTTGCCTTAGAGAAATCCAGAGATTTCTCGCTTGCTGAAGATGGGACCTTATACTTGTCGTACCTCGATTTGAGCTTATGACAGAGAAGGTGATGAAAGAAGCGCATGACACCCCTCTCTCTATTCATCTGGGAAGTACCAAGATGTATCTAGACATCCGTAAGAAGTACTGGTGGTCTAATATGAAGCAAGACATTGCTCGATATATTGAAGAATGTGACGTTTGTTGTCGCGTCAAAGCAGAACATCAGAAACCGGCTGGACTTCTACAACCGCTTCCAATTCCTGAATGGAAGTGGGATAAGATTCAGATGGACTTCGTCACAGGCCTTCCCAAGTCTCAGAAAGGTAATGATGCTATCTTTGTCGTCATCGACCAATTCTCAAAGGTTGCTCACTTTTTGCCAGTCAAGGAGACCATCACTGCTAGTCAATTAGCAAACTTGTATATCTCATGAATTGTGTCACTCCACGGCATTCCGAAGGAGATCAGTTCAGACCGTGGCAGTATATTCACTTCTAAGTTCTGGGATAGTTTCCAAGAGGCAATGGGAACTCATATTACCTGGAGCACTGCTTATCATCCCCAATCCCAAGGCCAAGTCGAGCGAGTTAATCAAATTCTTGAAGACATGCTTCGAGCTTGTGTTATTTCTTTTGGTAAGAAGTCGGAAGAATCTCTCCCTTATGCGGAGTTCTCTTATAACAACAGCTATCAAGCCACCTTGAAAATGGCACCCTTTGAAGTGCTTTATGGACGTAAGTGCCGAACCCCTCTGAATTGGTCAGAAACTGGGGAACGGACGCTCATTGGTCCAGACATTATTCAACAAGCTGAAGAGCAGGTTCGCATTGTCCGGGATAATCTCAAGGCGGCCCAGTCCCGCCAGAAGAGCAACTATGACCGGAAACACTTGGGTTCAACTTATCAACCTGGTGAACAAGCTTATCTGCGTGTCACTCCTTTGAGAGGCACTCATCGGTTCGGAGTCAAGGGAAAGCTAGCTCCGCGCTACATTGGTCCCTTCCGCATTCTGGCCCGTCGTGGACTGGTGGCTTATCAACTGGAGTTGCCACCTCAGTTCTCTCATGTTCATGATGTCTTCCACGTGTCGCAACTTCGTCGATGCTTCAAGGATCCGGAACGTGAAGTGGATCCAGAATTGATTGAAGTTCAAGATGATCTCACATACAAGGAGCATCCGATCTGCATTCTTGAAGAAGCTGAACGTCGAACACGCCAGAAGGTTACCAAGTTCCTCAAGGTGCAATGGTCAAATCATTCTAAAGATGAAGCCACTTGGGAACGCGAGGATAACCTCCGTGCTGAGTACCCCGACCTGTTCCCTTCTACCTCTTAATTCTCGGGACGAGAATTTCTTTTAGAGGAGGATAGTTGTAACACCCCGGTGTAATGATGCTACAGTAACCCCTGGGGTTCAGTTAATTATTTTGCTAAACAAGTGCTTGATCATCTTTGTCTCCTCTCTCTTTCAAATTCCAGTTGAATTCAAATTCAAATTTTGTGTGGAATTCAAAATGCTCAAACATGAAAACTAAAATGTTCATCATGTGTGAAGTATTCTTCTGGTAATATTGGTGGTGAACCAGCATTTTTGCAAAATGTGAAGGTGGCCTAAAATGGCTAAAATAGAAAAGCTAAAAAAAGAAAGAAAAAGGAAAAGGGGAAAGGAAAAGAAAGAGAGAGGGAAGTGCCCCCTCCCTGGACCGAACCCCCTGGGCCGGCCCAACCCCCCATCCTAGACGGCCCACCTCCCCCGGTCGCTCTCTTCCCCCCATTCCTGTTCCCTGACACGAGTCGCTACAGGCGCCGTCCCCGCCGGACCTGCCTCGCCGGCGACGCCCGGGCGAGGGGATAAGGCCTGCGCATCCTCGCCTCCGCGATTCCCGCCTCCACTTGCACCACCCACTCCCCTCTCCCACTCTGCCTGATCCTCCTCTCCTCTCTCCCTCCAGATCCGCGGCCCGAGCGCAGTCGCCACCGCCCTCCGTCGTTGTCGCGGCCACCGGCGGCCCCGCGCCCGCTGACCCTGTCGGTGAGCTCCGCCGTGGTCGACTATGTTGACTGGCGGCCTCAGCTGGAGCTGGGAGGCACCGCAGCCACCGTTCGTCCTCGTCCCCATCTTCGGCCATCGCGACGTCGCCGTTGCTCCACCAACACCCCTGCTGCTCCTAAGCCGTCAAGGGCCGCCGTGCATGCCGCTAGGTGAGCTCCTCCGCCTCCTGCTCCCCTCCTTTTAGCCTGCGAACGCGCCGTAGCCGCTGCTCCGCTAGCACCCGCACGCATCACCGCCGACGGGCTCGCCGTTGTGGCCTTCGCCACTGTAACACGCGGCTGAGCCTCGCATCGGGCTCCGGGAGCTCGTGCGAGTCCAATGCCACCACTAGTGCGCCTCCCCATTCCTCCTAGCGCCGTTTCCATGCACGCCCGAAAGCCACAGCCGCCAAGCTCGATGCCGGTGACGTTTCCGGCCTCCCCGGTGTAGTCTAGCACCACCACTCGACGCGGCTCCCTCCTAGCTTTCGAACGCAAGTAGTGGCACGCGAAATGGTGACTGGTAGGCGTTTTCCGACCTCGTTGGCGTTCGGCCGCCGTGCACGAGCTCATCGGAGCTTCTCCAGCAGCTCCGCTGAGCTGGCACCGTGTGGGCCACCACCTAGGTCACTGACCCGTGGCCCCCAGTGGACCCGCTGACCCCCTGTTGACTGGTTTGACCAGTCAACCATGCTGACTGGGCAGCCCCAGCCTCTGACATGTGGGCCCCCTCTGTTATTTAGTCTAATAACGTGTTATAAATAAAAGTAATTAGTTTAACCTAAAACACTCACTAACACCTGGGGCCCACACCCCTAATTGATCCTGCTAGATTAGTTAATCCACTGTTAAGCCAACAGAGGCTGACATGTGGGTCCCAGTGGCCCCACTGGTCAGTTTGACCTGGTCACCCGTTCTATTGACTGCTGACGTCACACATACGTCATGCTGGCGCAATAATTCATTTCTGTTAAATAATAATATGAGAAAATACTTGAATCTTTAGAAATTCATAGAAAATAAAACGTAACTCTGATGGAAATGTTTTCTACATGAAAGTTGCTCAGAAAAATCCAATGAATCCGAATACGCGGTCCGTTCATTTGTCACATGCCCCTAGCATGCTGAACATGGAACATTCCCCCTCCGGTCATCTGTCTGACACAGGTCCGGAATCGGGAATACATTCCCTGTTGAATTCCCCCTTCACCTTTTTCGTGTAGCCTTACGTTAGGTCACACCTGGCACAGCATATTGCCACGTTATGCTTTGTGATGCTATGTTTGCTTTATATTTACTGTTTCTTCCCCCTGTTCTCTTCGGTAGACCCCGAGACAGATGCTGCCACTGTGATCGACTACGTCACCGACGACCCCTCCTTCTTGCCTGAGCAACCAGGCAAGCAAACCCCCCTTGAGCATTCCGATATCGCCCATTTCTTTCCCTCTCATGCTTGCATTAGAACTGCTACTGCTTTCTGTATGATCCTACTCTGATGCATAGCCTGTTGTTGTTACCTGCTTTCATACATTACCTGCTTATCCTAAACTGCTTAGTATAGGTTGGTTAGTGATCCATCAATGACCCCCCACCGTGTCCTAGTTGCCTCGCTTTACGTTCGATGACTCGATCAAAGTGATCGGCGTCCAGGCCCCGACACCGCACATCACCCCCCTAGTTGTACGACTCTGCAGAGTTACTATCGAGTGCCGAGGGTGGAACCTCTTACATCACTCCTGATGAGATCTCTGTAGTGTAGCTATATGGTCGAGGTCATCGAGGGTGATTTCCTCCTTAACCACTTCCGTTACCGCTCTGTCGTGCAACCCCTCAAGTGTGAACCTCGAGGGTGGATCCTCTTACGTTCACCTTGATGATAACATCGAGTGGGATTCACCGGGGGTGATTCCTCGGGTTTTCCCCTTGGTGTTAGACACATAGTTACTATGGTTACTATGACTTCACACTGCGCCATGTTACTAAAGACGGGTCGACCATGAGGGGTACCCACGCGAGCTTAATAGCGAGTGATGTGGAGTCGGGTTGACCTGGAAGGTGCCCGCGAGATACTTACGAGGCATGGTCGGGCATTCTTAGCCCTTGCCGCAAGTACTCGAGACGGTACAATGGGTCACATCTTTCGTGAGTCTCTGCTTGTTACCGCGCATTCCTAATCCACTACGATTTGGATATTTGATCCGAGGGGCCTCTGGCCTGATAGCACTAACCATCACATGGGCATAGTATGGGCGTTCTACGTCGTATGCATCAGCCGAAGCTTAATAGACGTCAGCGACTGAGCTGCGCACGCCGGGATGGACTGCGTAAGCACCTGCCTTGTTGAAGGAGGTAGCTAGGCCTGCTCACCGGCCGCCCACGCAACGTGCAGGAGTTCCCGGGGAGATGGCCCATGACCCCTGGGGGCATAGGTTTAGTCCGGCGTGCTGACCTCTCTATTAAGCCTAGGTCGGGTTGCGGCGTATTGTTTGGCCAAGGCCGGGCATGACCCAGGAAAGTGTGTCTGGCCGGAGTTAATTGAGCGTGGTGGGTAAGTTGGTGCACCCCTGCAGGGAAGAAAACATTGGCTGATTTGAGATCTGTTCATGATTCTTAGTTATTCTGTAAGTTGTATTAGATGTGCGCAATGTTGTGTGCAATGCATTGGCTGATTTTGTAGTTGGTGTTCAGAGATTTAAGTGGTTAGTTGCACAAAATTCTCCTCAGTTGGTTGCGTCCATATAGTACTTGGCTGTCCATATGCTCTGTAGTTGCAGCAGTTGTTTTGGTCAGCTGGCTCACTGTTTTTGTACTAGGTGGTTGTCTATACGGTGTTCAGTTGCACAAGTTGCCTGCTCAGTTGGCTGCATCACTTTTACTAAGTTGGCTGTTCATATGTTATACACTTGTGCCAGTTGCTCTACTTAGTTGGTTTTACTTAGTTGCATATGTTATACACTTTTACTAGTTGGTTGTTTCCCCCTCTGTTGTGTGCAACTAGGGACTCTTGTTTGTGCAATTTTAGCACCAATGCTTGCCAGTTTTCCAATATAATCTACCCAATCCACCAGCGTTGTGGTGACTGTGGTGGTTTATGTGTTATTCTCCTGCTTTGTGCAACTAGGACCCCTTGATTTGTGCAAATTAGTACCAATGCTTGCCAATTTTCCATTTTAATTTTTCTCAATGTGCAAGTCTTTTGTTGTGGATGTGGTTGTTTTCATGTGTCTCCCTTCATGTTCAACTAGGGACGCTTTTTTCAGAATAAGTTATCTCACTGAGCTTGTTGCCTTTACTTAACTTTTTTCTGCCTAGGTATTACTTGTCATAGTTGGCAAGTAATAACTAGGCAGAAAAAAGTTAGTTGGCTTATTTGATGTCCAGTTTGCACAAGGTTTACTGCCCAGTTGGCTGCATCATTGTAGTAGTTGGTTGTCCACATCTTCTAACTATGTTTTTTTTTGTTGTATTTCCTGCCGCAGGGCAAAAATGGTTATAACAGGAGGAGATGCGGATGGCAATGAAGGAGATGTATTTTTTTCACTTTTTTTCTTTTGTTTTTGAGTTGTTTTCAACTTATGTATGTATGCTAATGTCTTTTTTTCATGTTTTCTTTTGGTTGCTTAATCAGCGTTCTGGAAGTCAGCCGCTTCACCGGAACTCGAAGCATCCTGCTAATCGCCAGCCACGACCTGTGCAGAGTGTTGAGCAGGGAGACGATGTTGAGGTAAGTGGCATGCTGATGACACAAGTCCATTTTTTGGTTTTGTTTGGGTCATATAACATTTTTTTTGTTTTTCCCATGCTCATGTTTTTTATTTTTTTTCTTAGGAAGCTGATCAGTTCCATGTTGTAAAGCGGACTAGACGTGCAACACTTGGCAAGGGAGCTGAGTCATCTTCTAGGGTAAGTAAAATCTCGAATATAAGTGGTTTTCTCGCCTTTTTTAGATAGTGATGAAATTATGCAGCAGTTCGGACCACTATTTTTGTTTATAGTTTGTCAATAACAACCTTTTGTAGTTGACATCTCTAGTCATATTGATTTAAATACAGTTGACATTAGTTGGCATTAGTTGGCATCTTGTAGTTCACTAGTTGGCATCTTTTCATAGTTGACATTAGTGGTCATTTTTGTGTGCAGGCAACAGTTGCTGGAGAAGCTGTCGCATCTTCTGCAGCAGATGCTGAGGTATGTGGGTTTTTTGTGTGTGTTGATGAGCTATTTGAATAGTTCTTTGCAAACCTTTTTTTAGTTACTGTTTTTTCTTGTGTTGCAGTATCATTTCTTATTGTTGCACATCCACTAGAACTTTTTGTAGCTGCGAGGTCTCATAATTTTTTATTTATTTTTTGAATGTTGCCCACTGGCAGTCTTGCAGTTGTCCTCATGAGCTTTATTAGTTGCACAAATACATCATATTAGTTGGCATGATTCATTTTATGAATATATAGCTCATTCTAATACTGATCCAAATGATGATTGCTAGTTTTTTTTCATTCTTGTTTTTCTCTTGTGTTTAATGTTTGTGTAATGCTTTCATTTTCTAATCAACGGGGCAGCGGTGAAGGAGTTGAGGTGGCTCCAGGGGAAGATGTGGAGTGACCATCACAACCAGGCAGGATAAGGGCATCACCAGCGCGCTTTGCAAATTTCAACGCCTCTCTAACCCCACTACAGAAATCAGAGCTAGTTTCGAGGTCGGTCGGGGGGCTATTGAACTTATCAGACACACTTCTAGCGGACCTCACTAAGTTCCTGGTGCAGTCCTACCAGCCACAGACCTCTGAAATGGTTTTCCCAGGAAGGGGAAGGATCCGTGTCGATGCTGACAGTGTTCAGAGGGTATTTGATCTCCCAAACAGGGGTCCAAAAGTCAGATATTTAGTTGACAAGGATGCCACTAGGAGATTCAGACAGGCTTTCAACATAACTGGGAATTCTCATCCCCGGATCACTACATGGCTCAAGATGATTCAGAATATGGCTGGAAGAACAGATGACACATTCTTTATGGCCTGGCTTGCGGTTGCCTTCAGCACTTTTCTAGCCCCAACCACGGCCTTGAAGCTCAGCCCAAAGTGTTATGGACTTGTACTAGATCATCAAATGCTGAAGAATACAAACATTTGCCTCTTTGTAGCAGAACACATTTGTTGGGGAACGTAGCATAAATTCAAAATTTTCCTACGTGTCACCAAGATCTATCTATGGAGAGACTAGCAACGAGGGGAAGGAGAGGATCTACATACCCTTGTAGATCACGGGCGGAAGCGTTCAAGAGAACGGGGTTGATGGAGTCGTACTCGTCGTGATTCAAATCACCAATGATCCTAGCGCCGAACGGACGGCACCTCCGCGTTCAACACACGTACGGAACGGAGACGTCTCCCATGCCTTGATCCAGCAAGGAGGAGGGAGAGGTTGATGGAGATCCAGCAGCACGACGGCGTGGTGGAAGTAGCGGGATTCCAACAGGGCTTCGCTAAGCGCTGCGGGAGGAGGAAGATGTGTCATGGGAGGGAGAGGGAGGCGCCAGGCCTTAGATTGGTTTGCTCCTCCTTTTTCCCCACTATATATAGGGCCAAGGGAGAGGGGGAGGCGCAGCCCTTGCCCCTTCCTCCAAGGAAGGGTGCGGCCAAGGGTGGGGAGGAGTCCATCCTCCCCAAGGCACCTCGGAGGTGCCTTCCCCTTTTAGGACTCTCCCCTTTTTCTCTTCTCTTGGCGCATGGGCCTCTTGGGGCTGGTGCCCTTGGCCCATATAGGCCAAGGCACAACCCCTACAGCCCATGTGGCCCCCCGGGGCAGGTGGCCCCACCCGGTGGACCCCCGGGACCCTTCCGGTGGTCCCGGTACAATACCGGTGACCCCGAAACTTGTCCCGATGGCCGAAATAGCACTTCCTATATATAATTCTTTACCTCCGGACCATTCCGGAACTCCTCGTGACGTCCGGGATCTCATCGGGACTCCGAACAACTTTCGGGTTACCGCATACTAATATCTCTATAACCCTAGCGTCACCGAACCTTAAGTGTGTAGACCCTACGGGTTCGGGAGACATGCAGACATGACCGAGACGTTCTCTGGTCAATAACCAACAGCGGGATCTGGATACCCATGTTGGCTCCCACATGTTCCACGATGATCTCATCGGATGAACCACGATGTCAAGGACTTAATCAATCCCGTATACAATTCCCTTTGTCTAGCAGTACGATACTTGCCCGAGATTCGATCGTCGGTATCCCGATACCTTGTTCAATCTCGTTACCGGCAAGTCTCTTTTACTCGTTCCGTAACACATCATCCCGTGATCAACTCCTTGATCACATTGTGCACATTATGATGATGTCCTACCGAGTGGGCCCAGAGATACCTCTCCGTTTACACGGAGTGACAAATCCCAGTCTCGATTCGTGTCAACCCAACAGACACTTTCGGAGATACCTGTAGTGCACCTTTATAGTCACCCAGTTACGTTGTGACGTTTGATACACCCAAAGCATTCCTACGGTACCTGGGAGTTGCACAATCTCATGGTCTAAGGAAATGATACTTGACATTATAAAAGCTATAGCATATGAACTACACGATCTAGTGCTATGCTTAGGATTGGGTCTTGTCCATCACATCATTCTCCTAATGATGTGATCCCGTTATCAACGACATCCAATGTCCATGGTTAGGAAACCGTAACCATCTATTGATCAACGAGCTAGTCAACTAGAGGCTTACTAGGGACATGGTGTTGTCTATGTATCCACACATGTATCTAAGTTTCCTGTCAATACAATTATAGCATGGATAATAAACGATTATCATGAACAAGGAAATATAATAATAACTAATTTATTATTGCCTCTAGGGCATATTTCCAACAGTCTCCCACTTGCACTAGAGTCAATAATCTAGTTCACATCGCCATGTGATTAACACTCACAGGTCACATCGCCATGTGACTAACACCCAAGAGTTTACTAGAGTCAGTAGTCTAGTTCACATCACTATGTGATTAACACTCAATGAGTTCTAGGTTTGATCATGTTGCTTGTGAGAGAGGTTTTAGTCAACGGGTCTGAACCTTTCAGATCCGTGTGTGCTTTACAAATCTCTATGTCATCTCCTAGATGTAGCTACCACGCTCTATTTGGAGCTATTCCAAATAACTGTTCTACTTGGAGCTATTCTAAATTGTTGCTCCATTATATGCATCCGGTATCTCTACTCAGAGCTATCCGGATAGGTGTTAAGCTTGCATCGACGTAACCCTTTACGACAAACCCTTTTACCACCTCCATAACCGAGAAACTTCCTTAGTCCACTAGTTACTAAGGATAACTTTGACCGCTGTCCTGTGATCCATTCATGGATCACTCTTGTACCCCTTGACTGACTCATGGCAAGGCACACTTCAGGTGCGGTACACAGCATAGCATACTGTAGAGCCTATGTCTTAAGCATAGGGGACGACCTTCGTCCTTTCTCTCTATTCTACCGTGGTCGAGCTTTAAGTCTTAACTTCATACCTTACAACTCAGGCAAGAACTCCTTCTTTGACTGATCCATCTTGAACAACTTCAAGATCAAGTCAAGGTATGTGCTCATTTGAAAGTACCATTAAGCGTTTTGATCTATCCTTATAGATCTTGATGCTCAATGTTCAAGCAGCTTAATCCAGGTTTTCCATTGAAAACCACTTTCCAAATAACCCTATATGCTTCCCAGAAATTCTACGTCATTTCCGATCAACAATGTGTCAACAACATATACTCATCAGAAATTCTATAGTGCTCCCACTCACTTCTTTGGAAATACAAGTTTCTCATAAACTTTGTATACACCCATAATCTTTGATCATCATCAAAGCATACATTCCAACTCCGAGATGCTTACTCCAGTCCTTAGAAGGATTGCTGGAGCTTTGCATACTTATTAGCATCTTTTAGGATTGACAAAACCTTCCGGTTGTATCACATACAACCTTTCCTCAAAAATCATCGAGGAAACAATGTTTTGACATCCTATCTGCAAGATTTCATAAATAATGCAGTGATCGCTAACATAATTCCAACAGACTCTTAGCATCGCTACGAGTGAGAAAATCTCATCGTAGTCAACTCCTTGAACTTGTCAGAAAACATCTTAACGACAAGTCGAGCTTTCTTAATGGTGACATTTACCATCATTGTCCGTCTTCCTTTTAAAATCCATCTGCACTCAATAGCCTTACGACCATCGAGCCGTTCTGCCAAAGTCTACACTTTGTTTTCATACATGGATCCTCTCTCGGATTTTATGGCCTCGAGCCATTTATCGGAATCCAAGCCCACCATCGCTTCTCCATAGCTCGTAGGTTCATTGTTGTCTAGCAACATGACTTCCAAGACAGGATTACGTATCACTCTGAAGTAGTACGCATCCTTGTCATCCCACGAGGTTTGATAGTGACTTGATCTGAAGTTTCATGATCACCATCATAAGCTTCCACTTCAATTGGTGTAGGTGCCACAGGAACAACTTCCTGTGCCCTGCCACACACTAGTTGAAGAGACGGTTCAATAACCTCATCAAGTCTCCACCATCCTCCCACTCAATTCTTTCGAGAGAAACTTTTCCTCGAGAAAGGACCCGATTCTAGAAACAATCCCTTATTGCTTTCAGATCTGAGACAGGAGGTATACCCAACTGTTTTGGGTGTCCTATGAAGATACATTTATCCGCTTTGGGTTCGAGCTTATCAGCCTGAAACTTTTTCACATAAGCGTCGCAGCCCTAAACTTCTAAGAAATGGCAGCTTAGGTTTCTCTAAACCATAGTTCATACGGTGTCACCTCATCGGAATTACGTGGTGCCCTATTTTAAAGTGAATGTGGTTGTCTCTAATGCCTAACCCATAAACTATCGTGGTAATTTGATAAGAGACATCATGGTATGCATCATATCCAATAGGGTGCAGTTATGATGTTCGGACACACCATCACACTATGGTGTTCCAGGCTGTATTAGTTGTGAAACAATTTCCACAATGTCTTAATTCTGTGCCAAACTCGTAATTCAGACATTCATCTCTATGATCATATCATAGATCTTTTATCCTCTTGTCACGACGATCTTTCAACTTCACCCTGAAATTACTTGAACCTTTCAATAATTCAGACTCGTGATTCATCAAGTAAATATACTCAACATCTACTCAAATCATCTGTGAAGTAAAAACATAACGATATCCACTACATGCCTCAGCACTCATTGGATTGCACACATCAAAATGTATTACTTCCAACAGGTTGCTTTCTAGTTCCATTTTACTGAAACCGAGGCTTTCAGTCATCTTGCCCATGTGGTATGATTTGCATGTCTCAAGTGATTCAAAATCAAGTGAGTCCAAACGATCCATCTGCATGGAGTTTCTTCATGCATATACACCACTAGACATGGTTCGCATGTCTCAAACTTTTCAAAAACGAGTGAGTCCAAAGATCCATCAACATGGAGCTTCTTCATGCGTTTTATACCGATATGACTTACGTGGCTGTGCCACAAGTAGGTGGTACTATCATTACTATCTTTTGGCATGAACATGTGTATCACTACGATCGAGATTCAATAAACCATTCATTTTAGGTGTAAGACCATTGAAGGTATTATTCAAATAAACAGAGTAACCATTATTCTCCTTAAATGAATAACCGTATTGCGATAGACATAATCCAATCATGTCTATGCTCAACGCAAACACCAATCTCGATGGTAGAAGGAGCGTACAATATTTGATTATATCAACATTGGAAACACTTCCAACACATATCATCAGCTCACCTTTAGCTAGTCTCCGTTCATTTCGTAGCTTTTATTTCGAGTTACTAACACTTAGCAACCGAACCGGTATCTAATACCTTGGTGCTACTAGGAGTACTAGTAAAGTACACATCAACACAATGTATATCCAATATACTTCTATCGACCTTGCCAGCCTTCTAATCTACCAAGTATCTAGGGTAATTCTGCTCCAGTGGTTGTTCCCCTTATTACAGAAGCACTTAGTCTCGGGTTTGGGTTCAACCTTGGGTTTCTTCACTAGAGCAGCAGCTGAATTGCCGTTTCATGAAGTATCCCTTTGTTCCCTTGCCCTTCTTGAAACTAGTGGTTTCACCAACCATCAACGATTGATGCTCCTTCTTGATTTCTACTTTGGTGTCAAACATCACGAATATCTCAAGGATCATCATATATGTCCCTGATATATTATAGTTCATCACGAAGCTCTAGCAGCTTGGTGGTAATGACTTCGGAGAAACATCACTATCTTATCTGGAAGATTAACTCCCACTTGATTCAAATGATTGTTGTACTCAGACAATCCGAGCACAAGCTCAACAATTGAGTTTTTCTCCTTAGTTTGCAGGTTAAGAAAATCGTCGGAGGTCTTATACCTCTTGACGTGGGCACGAGCCTGAAATTCCAATTTCAGCCCACAAAACATCTCATATGTTTTGTGACGTTTCAAAAACGTCTTTGGTGCCTCAACTCTAAACCATTTAACTGAACTATCATGTAGTTATCAAAACATGTATGTCAGATGTTCGCAACATCCACAGACAACGTTCGAGGTTTAGCACACTGAGCGGTGCATTAAGGACATAAGCCTTCTAAGAAGCAATGAGGACAATCCTCAGTTTACGGACCTAGTCCGCATAATTGCTACTATCAACTTTCAACTAAATTTTCTCTAGGAACATATCTAAACAGTAGAACTATAGCGTGAGCTACGACATAATTTGCAAAATCCTTTTGACTATGTTCAGAATAATTAAGTTCATCTTATGAACTCCCACTCAGATAGACATCCCTCTAGTCATCTAAGTGATTACATGATCCGAGTCAACTAGGCCGTGTCCGATCATCACGTGAGACGGACTAGCCAACGTCGGTGAACATCTTTATGTTGATCGTATCTTCTATACGACTCATGCTCGACCTTTCGGTCTTCTGTGTTCCGAGGCCATGTCTGTACATGCTAGGCTCGTCAAGTTAACCCCAAGTGTTTTTGCTGTGTTCCGAGGCCATGTCTGTACATGCTAGGCTCGTCAACACCCGTTGTATGTGAACGTAAGGATCCATCACACCCGATCATCACGGCGTGCTTAGAAACGACGAACTTTAGGAACGGTGCACAGTTAGGGGAGAACACTTCTTGAAATTGTTATGAGGGATCATCTTATTTACTACCGTCGTTCTAAGTAAACAAGATGCAAAAACATGATAAACATCACATGCAATCAAATAGTGACATGATATGGCCAATATCATATTGCTCCTTTTGATCTCCATCTTCGGGGCTCCATGATCATCATCGTCACCGGCATGACACCATGATCTCCATCATCGTGTCTTCATGAAGTTGTCACGTCATCTATTACTTCTACTACTACAGCTAACGGTTAGCAATAAAAGTAAAGTAATTACATGACGTTTAAGTTGACACACAGGTCATAAATCAATAAAGACAACTCCTATGGCTCCTGCCGGTTGTCATACTCATCGACATGCAAGTCGTGATTCCTATTACAAGAACATGATCAATCTCATACATCACATATATCATTCATCACATCCTTTTGGCCATATCACATCACATAGCATACCCTGCAAAAACAAGTTAGACGTCCTCTAATTGTTGTTTGCATGTTTTACGTGGCTGCTATGGGTTTCTAGCAAGAACGTTTCTTACCTACGCAAAGACCACAACGTGATATGCCAATTGCTATTTACCCTTCATAAGGACCCTTTTCATCGAATCCGATCCGACTAAAGTAGGAGAGACAAACACCCGCTAGCCACCTTATGCAACTAGTGCATGTTTGTCGGTGGAACCGTTCTCACGTAAGAGTACGTGTAAGGTTGGTCCGGGCCGCTTCATCCCATGATGCCGCCGAATCAAGATAAGACTAGTAACGGCAAGCATATTGAACAAAATCAACGCCCACAACTTCTTTGTGTTCTACTCGTGCATAGTAACTACGCATAGACCTAGCTCATGATGCCACTGTTGGGGAACGTAGCATAAATTCAAAATTTTCCTACGTGTCACCAAGATCTATCTATGGAGAGACTAGCAACGAGGGGAAGGAGAGGATCTACATACCCTTGTAGATCGCGCGCGGAAGCGTTCAAGAGAACGGGGTTGATGGAGTCGTACTCGTCGTGATTCAAATCACCGATGATCCTAGCGCCGAACGGACGGCACCTCCGCGTTCAACACACGTACGGAACGGAGACGTCTCCCATGCCTTGATCCAGCAAGGAGGAGGGAGAGGTTGATGGAGATCCAGCAGCACGACGGCGTGGTGGAAGTAGCGGGATTCCAACAGGGCTTCGCTAAGCGCTGCGGGAGGAGGAAGATGTGTCACGGGAGGGAGAGGGAGGCGCCAGGCCTTAGATTGGTTTGCTCCTCCTTTTTCCCCACTATATATAGGGCCAAGGGAGAGGGGGAGGCGCAGCCCTTTCCCCTTCCTCCAAGGAAGGGTGCGGCCAAGGGTGGGGAGGAGTCCATCCTCCCCAAGGCACCTCGGAGGTGCCTTCCCCCTTTAGGACTCTCCCCTTTTTCTCTTCTCTTGGCGCATGGGCCTCTTGGGGCTGGTGCCCTTGGCCCATATAGGCCAAGGCACAACCCCTACAGCCCATGTGGCCCCCCGGGGCAGGTGGCCCCACCCGGTGGACCCCCGGGACCCTTCCGGTGGTCCCGGTACAATACCGATGACCCCGAAACTTGTCCCGATGGCCGAAATAGCACTTCCTATATATAATTCTTTACCTCCGGACCATTCCGGAACTCCTAGTGACGTCCGGGGTCTCATCCGGGACTCCGAAAAACTTTCGAGTTACCGCATACTAATATCTCTATAACCCTAGCGTCACCGAACCTTAAGTGTGTAGACCCTACGGGTTCGGGAGACATGCAGACATGACCGAGACGTTCTCTGGTCAATAACCAACAGCGGGATCTGGATACCCATGTTGGCTCCCACATGTTCCACGATGATCTCATCGGATGAACCACGATGTCAAGGACTTAATCAATCCCGTATACAATTCCCTTTGTCTAGCGGTACGATACTTGCCCGAGATTCGATCGTCGGTATCCCGATACCTTGTTCAATCTCGTTACCGGCAAGTCTCTTTTACTCGTTCCGTAACACATCATCCCGTGATCAACTCCTTGATCACATTGTGCACATTATGATGATGTCCTACCGAGTGGGCCCAGAGATACCTCTCCGTTTACACGGAGTGACAAATCCCAGTCTCGATTCGTGTCAACCCAACAGACACTTTCGGAGATACCTGTAGTGCACCTTTATAGTCACCCAGTTACGTTGTGACGTTTGATACACCCAAAGCATTCCTACGGTACCCGGGAGTTGCACAATCTCATGGTCTAAGGAAATGATACTTGACATTAGAAAAGCTATAGCATATGAACTACACGATCTAGTGCTATGCTTAGGATTGGGTCTTGTCCATCACATCATTCTCCTAATGATGTGATCCCGTTATCAACGACATCCAATGTCCATGGTTAGGAAACCGTAACCATCTATTGATCAATGAGCTAGTCAACTAGAGGCTTACTAGGGACATGGTGTTGTCTATGTATCCACACATGTATCTAAGTTTCCTGTCAATACAATTATAGCATGGATAATAAACGATTATCATGAACAAGGAAATATAATAATAACTAATTTATTATTGCCTCTAGGGCATATTTCCAACAACAATAACGAAGCTTTCCGGGACATGGACCAGGAGGAGCAAACTGTCTGCTGCTGCTTGTATCACTTGATGGTTAGTGAAAACGACCACTTTTTTCCATCTATTCCTGTTCTTTCTGTGTAGTTATAATTTGCTGAAATTCTCATAACAATAACTGAACTTGGCTTTTTCTTTTGTTTGGGTCTGGTGCAGATACTATACCTTGATGCGCTCGTACATGACATCCCAGTAAGCAACTGCGCGATACGATCGAATGCATGGGATAGTACTCTAATTGCCAAGGTGATCAAGTAGGATACTATCTCTCCTGGTGTGTTCGGCAAATTATAAGTGGGTTCTTTTTTGTTTTTTTCCAATAGTATCTTCCTTCTATGTTTTTTGATGTCTGGTCACTCTTTTTGGAAATTGCACAGAAAACTGTCATCAGTTGGCACAACAATGCATGTAGTTGCACAGATTGTAGCTTTAAGTTTGGCAATCTGCACACATGTTCATTTTAAATTGGCACACCATCTTTTTTAAGTTGCACAGTTTTACTAATCTTGTTGCACAGATGTGTTGCATCAGTTGGTAGAAATTTTTTTAGGTGCCATGTCTGTTGCACAGTTTTTGTGTCTTTGTTCAGTTGCATATATGTATAGTTGAATTTGTCTACCCCAGTATCTTGTTGTAGTTGCACAGGTTGTAATGTGTGGTTTCGTTCAACACACAAATCTATTTTTGATAATCTTTGTTATTTTCTGTTTCTCTTTTTTCACATCAGCTTAAAGAGGAGTATAGAGGCACGGAGCAGACACCACTGTTTGGTGGAATTTTGCAAGCTGAAGCATTCGTGGCATCCAAGTTACCAATAACCTACAATCCACAGGTTAGTGTTTTGCATACAGAAACTTGTACCACTTACCAATTTTTTTCTATTGGCTGGGATGTATGTTCAGTTGGACATGTATAACTTTTATAGTTGCGAGAATACAGAATTCAGTTGGCTGTGATGTATGTTCAGTTGCACATATAAGCTTCTGTAGTTGCACATGTTCTTTTGGACAGTCAAAGTGTTCATTTACAACCATTGTCATCAACTTTTGGCAGAATGCATGTTTTTTAGTTTGTGACACAGTGCATGTGTAGTTGGCTAGAATCATGTTTTTAGTTGGCCAGAAAGTGTGTATTAGTCGTTTTTGCTTATCACATCATGGTCAGTTACAGACATTTTTACTTTTTATTTTTTTCTAACTGAATCAATACCGAATCTTTTTGTGTTGATGCAGGAAAAGGCAAAGATTGCGAAAGTGGTCAATGAGCTGTGCAAGGCTGTAACTGAACAGGTTGGCACCTTCATTGAAGCAGTTGCCAAGATCGATGACGAGGAACCAGATATTGATCCTTATGTACAGCAGCCATCAATGCAAATTGGGGCGTCACGCCGTGCTCCAAAAAGAAAGAGACGGGGGTCAACTATAGAGGAAGAAGAAGAGTTTGTTGAGGATGAGTCAGAAGAAGATGAGGAAATGGAAGCAGCGATAGATGCTGGCGACGACGAGGACACAGATGCGGATGAATCAGAGGAGGAGGACAAGGATGAGGATGACAATGAAGAAGATGCAGAGGAGGAGGAGGAGGAGGAGGAGGAGGAGGAAGAGGAAGATGAGGAGGAGGAGGAGGAGGAGGACAAACAAGAAGAGGACAAAGGAGAGGAGGAGGACAAGGAAGAAGATAGTGATGCAGAGGAGGAGGAAGAAGAAGGTGAGGCCAAAGAGGGGGACGGGGACAAAGGGGCAGCAGTTAATGGCAATGAGAGGGGAGAAGACAAAGGCGCACCAGCTGATGGCAGTGAGAGGGAAGAAGACGATGATGAAGAAGACGAGGATGGTTATGGTGATGATAAAGGGGGATCCAATGGAGGCAGCGACAGCAGCGATGACGATGATGATGACAACGCCCCTGCTTCTGGTGGTACAGGTGGCAACACATCCAGGAGGACTAGCACTTCTGCCACCCCTGTGAGCAGCAACAATTCATTGAGTAGCAGGAGCACACTACAGATGTTGATTGACAAAACTTGCTGGAAAGACAAGGATTTGCCGAAGTCAAAGAAAAATGATGAAGCAGAGTCTCAGGGCAGCATTGATATGTTCAAGCTCTGCAACTTGAAGCCAGCTTTGCCAACCACCTTTCCTGTGCCAGATTTCAGCGACAAAGATATGTGTGAGAAGATCAACTTTGCCATTGACAAGAGCCTGTTTTTATCAAGTGAAGCTGAAAAGAATCAAATTGACATGGAGGAAGCAGGAAAGGGTCTTGACTGGGTTCATTTAAAGGAAAAATACAGGGAATATTTAAAGCAGCTCCCAGACCTAAGCTCCAGCAAGAGCAAGGCAGCATCCATGGCAAATCCTCACGTGGTCCAGAAGCGTAAAGCAGTTTCAATGAAGAAGAATCTGTAGTTGCCTCAAACCAAGGAGAAGATGGTGAGTGCAGATGCTGAAGTAAATATGGTCAAGGAAGCTGTGTTTCAAACTGATATGCCAACTGTAGTGAGCAGAGAGCCAACCAATGTCAGAGAAGTTCAACAGATCAAGGGGAAGACTCCCCTTTCAACAGTCCCACCAAAACCACCTAAGCAGAAGATTGTCAAGTTTGCCAGGGGCACAAAGGGGGAACAGGCCACAAAAGATTTGGGTTTCAGAGACGAGAGAGAACTGCGCGCCGCAGCCATTGATGCAGGGGTGCCAAGTTCTGCTAGGTTGCTGCCAACTCAGACTGGAAAGATGCCAACTACAGATACCAGTGTGCCAACCATGTGTCAGTTAGCAGCATGGTCACAGTCAAAACCACCACAGCTGGCCAGGAAGGCACCACTGCAACTGCAAGTCCCAAGGTGCCTACTCATAGAGATGCTTCAATGCCAAACACAAAAGGAGGTGATCCAACTATCAAAGTGCCGTCCCCAAGAGCTGACTTTCAGCAACCATTAACACAAGAGGAGGTGTTCGACATTATAAGTAGGTGCAAGCCTCCAAGGCCGCCAACTACAACACTATTGCGAACCAAGTCAGTGAATGATGCGCCCGTGTTTGTGCCTCAAGGAGATGCCCTGGTCCTTGAACCCTTACGAAGATCAAACTCTTATCATGGTGACGGGTTTTGTGATGCACCATCTTTTGACCTCGGCATAGATGGTGATGCTCCAGCAGCAGAAACAGCGGAAGCCGGTGTGATCTGGATTGATGAGTGTGAGTTGGACCCAGCAGCTGTGAATGAAGGATGTGTTGCTGCTGATGCTGGCAAGGCAATAGCTCAAGAGATAGATGTTGGTTCACCAGAGAATTGCCACACCCCGATATGCGCAGAACCAGAAGCTGGCACGAGCAGTTCTTCGGGACCACCTATTGCACGAAGACAGAGGAGGGTAATAAGACCTGTAGCATCTCAAAGGTCTCCATTCATCGACTACAACAAGAAGAAGACTTTCAGCACCAATGAGGCAGTGAACAAGCTTTACGCTGCCCTCTTGTATTGGGTCAGGCATCACAAAGGAGTAAGTGATGAAGCTACCAGGTAAACTAACTCCCCACAGCCTACATACATATCTTTTTCAGTTGCACAGGACCAGCCACTTAGTTGCACAAAAAGCATAGCATGTTGCACAGAACAGGGATTTTAGTTGCACACTGTTCTGTTTTCAATTTCATACACATTTTTTTGCTGTTGTGACCCTTCGAGCTAACTTGTCTTTTTATTGCTTTTAAAAAAATCAGCCCTGAGATAATCATGTATGGTGCTTTCTACATTTCTTTAAAGGAGTTAGTTGATTCGATGAAGCCGGTTCAATGGTTGTCAAAAATTTTTATTAAGACTGGAATCTTACACATCATGGATAACTTACCAGAAGGGTCAAAGAAGGTTCTTATGCCACTGAGGTTTTCTGTAAGTTTTTCCAAAACCTTCTTTTTACCCTCATCTTTGTTCTGTAGCACTTTTTTTGTTAACCATTTGAGGGAGGCCTTTCACCTACTAAGGAGTTTTGGGCCATGTTTTATAATCTCTACAGATAAATTTACAGCAAGGGATCCACAATGTGAATGAGATAAACAAGAACTTTGATTACAAGAACCGTCTCGAGAAGAAAGACTTGGTGAGTGTTGTGCCCACATGATCAATCTTTTTTTAGTTGGCACCCACAACATATCCAGTTGCACATGACACATCTGTTAGTTGGCAGGCACTTGTTGCAACCTGTTTTTAACTTGACCAAGTCTTTTACTATTTTTTCTTAGCTACAGCCTGTATTTTGTGTCTGAAATCGTTCACGGTTGCAGGTCATGCTGCCAGTGCTCGACTGCGTTGATGTAACCGATAAGGATGGAGGGAGGCATTATTGGGTCTTTAGTGTCAACTTGAGGGACGGACGCTTCGAAGTTCTTGATTCAAGCAGGACGCTGGACAACATTGAGCTGATGAACACTGCCTCTACCATCGCGGGGGCAGTATGCTAGCTATGGAGGAAGCATTACCCAAAGTTCAGCATCGAGCACTTCCAGATTATTGACATTGACGTACCGAAGCAGCTCGGCAAGTAAGACAATAAGCATTTCATTCCTTCTCAATCATATACCATCATTTTGTAGTTTTTAAATTTTTCTACATGTGCAATCTTTAGTATTTTTAAGACACAGTACTAGTCTTCAATCTGTTTTATCATTTTTATGAGTTTCTAATCTAGCCAGTTGCAGAGTGGCGCATAAGTAGTTGCACAGTGGGACATAATGAGTTGCAGTAGAACACAAGCAGTTGCACAGTAGGACATAAGCAGTTGCACAGTAGAACAGAAGCAGTTGCACAGTAGGACATAAGCAGTTGCACAGAGTGCATTACCTTTATTTTGGTTTTAATTTTATGTGACAATTTTTTTGCCCATTTTGCAGTAATGAGTGTGGGTTGTTCGCACTGCTTAACGCCACCGAGTGGAATGGTAGCCAACTGCCCAACTACGACCCCAAGGAAGTACTCAATATCATTAAGAAGCTGGCATATGATTGGGTCACCAGCGTGCACAACACCGCCCCATGGAGGAAGTTGCTGAGATACGACAAGGAGTAGGTCGGTACTATTTTTTTCTTTTTTTCTGCTCCATGGAGGAAGTTGCTGGTTTGTACAATTTTATTAAGCAGATTTTGTAGTTGCACACTACTAGTAATTGCGTTTGCAACTCAATATCATCACTTTTGTTGATACATTAGGAGCAGTGGATATACAATTGTTCAACAACTAAATATTTAACCAGTTGCCAACAAAGGCACAAATAGCAACTTTTTTTACACAGTGCATGAACTAATTCAAGCAGCATAAATTAGATAAAGAGGAATCATAGATGCTGAATGTGTCCACATGGTCCCAACATTGCTAAAAAAACATCATTCTTTTCCTTTTTTGTTCCAAAGTTACAAATGAGGAAACAGAATCACAGGAGCCTCTGTGGACACACACCAGCAGTGTGCTCTGTAGATTGGCACTGGCTGCATTTGTTTTTCTTCTTTGGGTGTAGCTCCAGCGCCGATTTGTACCATCGACTCTTTGCCCTACCCTTTGTAGTAGACCTTGGAGGATCCCTGGGCACAAAATCATCAGAAGCTTGTGCAAGGGATGCAGCCTCCAATGGGCAGTAGGACCGTCATGATCACCTGTGTAATAATCATATAAAAAGTTTAGTATTTTTGTTATTGTGCAACCAGCACTGATGTTCTGTGCAACCACACAGTACATTTTGTGCAACTAACTGGTTGCTATGTGCAAGTTAAGTTAAAAAAAACACCTGCATTAGCACGGCCTGTCATGGTACTTGGATTGTAGTCACCTATGGGCAGAACATGAAAAACAAGTTAGATTTTTAGCTTGATCCTCAAACTAACACAACGCACGCAACTAGGCAGCATGTTCTGTTCAACTGGGCACTATGATATGTGCAACTAAAGTCACTCACCCTAGTTTTTGTTTTGGAGTCGGTGAAGGTACTAACCTGGGTGATGAGCCCCCTGAGTCCTGCCTGTAGGTCCATTGGGAGTGGCACAAAGGGCACTGCTAGTTGGGCCTGGCGGGGGAGGAGGTCTTTGAGGGTTGGCATCACCTATAGGCAGAACAGGACAAACAAGTCAGTTGTGTTTATCTTTTGATGCTCGAACTAACACAGCGTGCGCAACTAGGTAGCCTGTTCGGTGCAACTGAGCACCATGATGTGTGCAACTGGAGTTACAGACCTAGTTTGATGGGGAGTTGGGGGCAGGTAATTACCTGGACGACGAGCCCCCTGGGTGCTGCCTGTAGGGCCATTGGGAGGAGCATGCGGGGGAGGAGGTGGCGGAGGATGCCGTGTACAGCCAGGAGGGGGAGGAGGTCCTTGAGGGTTGACATCACCTATATGCAGAACTGGAAAATTAAGTTAGCTGTGTTATCTTGATGCTTGAACTAACACAGCGTGCGCAACTAGGCAGTATGTTCTGTCCAAGTGGCTACCATGGTGTGTGCAACTGGGCACAATGATGTGTGCAACTGAAGTTACACACCTAGTTAGATCAGGAGTTGGGGCAGGTAATTACCTGGATGATGAGCCCCCTGATTGCTGCCTGGAGGTGGAGGAGGTCCTCGAGGGTTGCCATCATCTGATGGCCCCGTTGCAGCAGTCGTTTTTTTCTTTTTCTTGGACTTGTTCAGGTGGCCGATCTCGGTACGTGTTGCACGCATATGCTTGTATACAATAGCTTGTGCTGGATCAGAACCACTCGCAAACTTTGCTAGTTTCCGAAAATCGTATATCATGTTCCTCTCCCTTATCTGCTTCTTTGATTGAGGAGGCATTTCATCTGGTTGCTCATAACCAGTCCCTGGCGCACTAGGTACAGCAGTAGGTGTCCACCGTCTTAGCAGGTACCTTTCCGGTATGACATCAACGCCAACATGGGTGAACACCTTGAGGATGTGGCAACAGAGGATGCCGTCCTTGTCCATTTTACAGCACTCACACAAATAGGAACCCTCCTCCACCCTTGTCTGCACCAAGTAGTTTCGAGAACCATATTTCGCAACAAATTCCTGGTTCGGTCTGAGCTCAAACACATCAGCACCAACTTGGAATGCATTATAACGTCCAATCAGCTCAAACTCTTCTCTGAACTTGCGGTAAAGGTCTCTAGTATAGGTTTTGTAAGCTTGCTTCTCTATTGGGAAGTTGGACCACAACTCAATCTCAAGGTGTTCTGTCCTATAATCATTGCAGCCTTCCTTGGCAAGGATGTGGTTCTGGATTTTTTTCATATTGCTCGACGAAGTTCAGCATTGAGTTGTGTGGGTTCACATATCTTTTCAGGATGGCGTTGAACCCCTCACTACGCTGTGTAGACTGGAGGAAGGGGAAGAACCTGTGTTTGAAGTAGCACGGCACCCAAGTTGACCTGTATTCGTACAACTTCCCAAAGTGCGTGTGTGTCATAGCCTCATACTTCATCATTGACCCATCCCAATTCTGCTCAAGCTTGTCTATAGTGAAGCTGAAGTCAACACACTTGTTGAAATCATCAGAGAGTCCTGGATTCCGGCACAGTAGCCAACCAACCTTTTCCTGAGCCATTTTCATGATGTGCCATCGACAACTACGATGCACGGTGGTTGGAAAGATGCTCTGTATTGACTGCCTCATCGCACCATCCTGATCAGTGATGAAGTTGTCAGGAGGTTTGCCATCCATAGCCTCTAGGAATGCTCCAAAGACCCAATCAAAGCTCGATGCCAACTCCTACCTCACAAACGCGCAACCCAGCATGAAAGATTGGCCATGTCGGTTTATTCCTATGAAGGGCGCGAACGGCATATTGTACAAGTTGGTCATGTAGGTAGTGTCAAACGATATGCAATCGTGGTACGCCTCCGCATAAGCTTTTCGAGCTAAGCTGTCCACCCAAAATATGTTGACAACTCTGTCCTCTTCATCATATTTCACCTTATAGAAGAAGTCTGGATCGTTTTTTGTATATCCTTGAAGTGCGCAAGTGTCTCAATCAGATCACCCTCCTTTGTGTCATCTCTACGGAAACTTGTACAAAGATTTGTTATTGCCTTTGGTCCGAACGGCACCATCATCTCAGATCCATAGAACTCTGCCATTACATGCATCATCCGTCCTGCATAATACAAAAACAAACAGTATATCCTTTTTTTAGTTGCACAAATGCGCACATCCAGCTGCACAGTAATAGGACACGTGTTGGCACAGAAGATAATCGCAGGAAATGGACACCTAGCTGCACCTTTTTAAAAACACTTTGCAGTTTTTGCATACAGGACATTGTGTAGTTGCACAGTAAAGACAATCTAGGTGCACAAGAAGCACCAAAAGTGATATACAAAAAGCATGGGAAGTTGGACACCAGTTGCACAGTTAAGCCATTTCAATTGCACAGTAGTACCATAACAGTTGCACACTGGACTTCCTAGAGGGAAACTTAATTCTTCAAGGGATATAGAAAAACGCCACACCTGTAGTCAAGTTGCAGTTATAGAAGATGCGTAGAAACTCCTTTTCATCAGGTGAGATGCCTTGGTGGGATCTCAAGTATTTGGACAATGAAGGTTTGTTCACGAGCGGATGATTGTGGTCACGAACAAAGTGCGTCACCTCCCATCGCCCATCTATCAGCTTCACCAACATTTTTGCCTTGCATTCAGTCTGCTTTATTGTCTCGCGTTTGCGCTTCTTCTTCTTCTTACTAGTACCAGCCTCCTCTTCAGCAAATATTGGAGGTTCTTCTTCCATCTCCTCATCACTGTTAACAGATTTTGGATCTGGAATAGGGTCCAGGACAGGAGGAGCCTTAGCTCCTCCATCATCAGCTTTGGGCTTCTTGAACTTGTTGTAGCAAAACTGTTGTTTTATCAATTCATTGGTGCGGGCTGTCCGTCTAGAGGTGTTCATCTTGATAGAGAAACGCATCCGTAGTGTGTAGCTGTTGTAGTGATCCTTAGCAATTTGAAGGCTGTCAAACCTCATGCCAACATAGGGTTCCATAGGTTGAGAACCAGCCTCATCCTCTCCTTCTTCTACTTGCACAGCTCTGTCAACAGCCCCAGCTCCTAGCTCAGTCCTGGTTGGACCAGGAACATTTGCCTTAGTTCCTGTGTCATCAAGAGTATGGCTCTCTGACTGCAAAGACACCACTACATGGGCACCACGGGCTGATGACTGGCCTGCCACATTGTCATGGCCCGTAGGGTTACCATCATGACTTGCCTGCGTGTAGTAAACAGATCGACCATTTTCTGTCCAATTTCCTTGTTGTATGTTGGGTTGCTGCTGATCCATATCATGAGGAAGCTCATTGAGATCTGGAGGCAACTCATTGAGATCAAGCATTTTTTCCTTGTTCTTGGATGCCGCCACACACTCCCTGCACATATATAAAAAGAAGAAATTGATGTCATCAGTTGGTAACCACAGAAAAAGAGTGTTTCAAACAACCTAAAAACTTAGTAAATAGGCAGTTGCACACCATTTTGTGATAATCTTAGTTCCAAAAACAACATGACTGTAGCATAATCTTTTATTATAACAGTTATGAAATTTTTTGCTTGCACAGATTTGTTATGTTAGTTGCACAGTTTGCAGTAAATAACTGGCAAAAGCATGACTTCTTTTTGCTACAGAGTTTTTCTGACTTTCCCCCTTTTTTGTTTTGTTGTAATGATCTGTAGGTTTCCGTTTCACAAGGAGCTCTTTTCAGATTTTTCTGCACATAATTGGATGCTACATTTGAGAAGGAAAATCCAGGTGAAAGAAGAAAGAAGAATTGGAGGACAGATTATAGTTATATGTTTTTCATCGCCGTTTATGTTTCTAGTTCTGGTATATTTGAACATATTAATATGGTTTGCAATAGGTGTGGGACCAGAATATATGCGTGGGACAAGATTATATGTGTGAATATGTTAATATGGTTTGTGGCTTCATTAGCCATGGACAAAAGTTCTTGTGTTTTTCCTGTTGCACTACAGATTTCTGGTTTTCGCTAGAATAGACGTCTCAATTGCCAGGATGCATCTTTCCACTTGGCCAGCATACATATCTAGTTGGACATTCAATGTTTTTAGTTGGCTAGAATAGATGTCTCAGCTGGCCAGGTTGCATTTATTTCAGTTTTTGGCCAACATGCATGTTTAGTTGGACAGTTAATGCATTCAGTTGGCTAGAATAGATGTCTCAGTTGGCCAGGATACATTTTCTCAGTTTTTTGCCAACATGCATGTTTAGTTGGCCAGAAAACATGTTTTTTATTTGCACATATACTACAGTTTTCCCAAAGTGTTCACTCAGTGTTCACTCACAAACATGTATTGCAAATATACATGTTTACTTGGCCAGGATACATGTTTAGTTGGCCAGATACATGTTTTTTAGTTGGCCAGATAACACGTGGGGTACAATGCATGTTTTAGTTTTGGCTAGCATGCATGCCGAGTTGCCAGAATATAGGTTCAGTTGGCTGGGATGCATGTTCAGTTGCACATTTATGATTTTTTCGTTGCACATATCTATTGGACAGTCAATTTGTTCATTTTGCAAAATAACTACAAGTTGGTAGAATGCATGTTTAGTTTTTGGCTACAATGCTTTGTTGATTGGCTTTAATCATGTTTTAATTGCAGAGAACTTGTTTTTAGTTGGCTTGTTTAACACATCCAGGTGGTAGAAACTTGTCTGGCATGCATCAAGTAGTTTTTGGCATGTTTAACACATCCAGCAGTAACATCAAGTAGGCTGGTGTGATGTGCCAGATTCACCTCTTTTTTGAAGCAGATTCTCCATGGATCCATGGAGAAGGGGTTTACATATGCCTATGCAGTAGAAGAAAGGGGGAAGTGAAGAGGTGCAGAGGGGGCTTACCTGCTTGATCTTACTTGATCTTACTGCCCGGTATGGCTCTGACCACCCTGCCCTTTAGATCTTGAAGCAGCTCCTTCTACTTTGGGGCTCCCATGGCGGCTGTGTAGGAGGAGGAAGAAGGGTTGGGGGCGATCTCTGTTGGATCTGCTTTTGGCGTGGAGAAGAAGAAAAAGGCAGCGTGGGAGGGGCTGAGGCGTGGGGGCGAGCGGGGGCATGGGTGCGAGCTGGGGACAGCTGGCTACGTGGGGCTCGATCGGTTTGTTTGGTGGCCGGTCAATTGGTCTGTTTGATGAGCCCCTTCCTTTTCTGTTTCGTGGGGACAAGGGGTTTCCTTTTTCAGCTGGCCGCTCGGTTGCACTAGTGGGCAGCCGGCCGCCCACTAGACACGCCCATTATACTTAGGCTTCGGTGCCTTTTCCTTCGAGCTTTGGCTCGATGAGCCCCTCAATAATCTCCTCATCATTTTCTGAAAATTTCTGAAATTTTTAGTAACTTCAAAATAAAAGTAAACCAAACTCAATAATATTGATAGCAACTACTCCTACAAGTGCCTAGGGCCTATATCATGCATCAAAACTACTTTTGACCATATAAATTTGACATGCAAGCTCAAGAACAGGGTCACCTAAGCAACACAAATTTGCAATGAATAAAGCACTAGAACAAAAACTAATTGGACGAATGGAGGAGTCACATACCAAGAAACAATCTCCCCAAGCAGTTTTGTGAGAGGTGCTTTGAGCAAGGAGATCGAAAATGGCAGCAAAACGAGCTTGGACTAGGGTTTGAGTTGGTTTTTCGTGTTTGGGGGAGGAAGATGAAGTGTGTGGCTGGAAGAATAAGTGGAGGAGGGCCACCGTGGGCCCATGAGGCAGGGGGTGCGCCCTAGGGGGGGTGGGCGCGCCCTCCACCCTCGTGGCAAGGTGATTGCCCCCCTGGTGTGTTCTTTGTTCCATAAATCCTCAAATTTTCTATAAAAAATCATATTTAATTTTCAGGGCATTTTGAGAACTTTTATTTTCGAGGTATTTTTATATTGCACGGATAATCAGATAACAGACAGAAAATTATTTATTTTTACTTTATTTCAACTAAATAACAGAAAGTATAGAAAGGGTACAGAGGGTTGTGCTTCTAGTTTCGTCCATCTCATGCTCGTCAAAAGGAATCGACTAACAAGGTTGATCAAGTCTTGTTAACAAACCCATTCCGATTAACATGAAACCGGAGAAATTTCGAATAACACTAGGTTACCTCAACAGGGATATGCACATCCCCAATAATAAGTATATCATATTTATTCTTGACAGTAGGAAGAGGAAATTCAAAACCTCCAAATATAATAGATGGAATTTTTCCGATAGAATTGATACTATGAACTTGAGGTTGTTTCCTCGGAAAGTGTACCGTATGCTCATTACCATTAACATGAAAAGTGACATTGCCTTTGTTGCAATCAATAACAGCCCCTGCAGTATTAAGAAAAGGTTTTCCAAGAATAATAGACATACTATCGTCCTCGGGAATATCAAGAATAACAAAGTCCGTTAAAATAGTAACGTTTGCAACCACAACAGGCACATCCTCACAAATACCGACAGGTATAGCAGTTGATTTATCAGCCATTTGCAAAGATATTTCAGTAGGTGTCAACTTATTCAAATCAAGTCTACGATATAAAGAGAGAGGCATAACACTAACACCGACTCCAAGATCACATAAAGCAGTTTTAACATAGTTTCTTTTAATGGAGCATGGTATAGTAGGTACTCCTGGATCCCCAAGTTTCTTTGGTATTCCACCCTTAAAAGTATAATTAGCAAGCATGGTGGAAATTTCAGCTTCCGGTATCTTTCTTTTATTTGTAATAATATCTTTCATGTACTTAGCATAAGGATTTGTTTTGAGTATATCAGTCAATCGCATACGCAAAAAGATAGGTCTAATCATTTCAGCAAAGCACTCAAAATCCTCATCATCCTTTTTCTTGGATGGTTAGGGAGGAAAAGGCATGGGTTTCTGAACGCAAGATTCTCTTTCTTTACCATGTTTCCTAGCAACAAAGTCTTTCTTATCATACCGTTGATTCTTTGATTGTGGGTTATCAAGATCAACAGCAGGTTCAATTTCTACATCATTATCATTACTAGCTTGAGCATTAATGTGAACATCATCATTAACATTTTCATTAGGTTCATGTTCATTACCAGATTGAGTTTCAGCATCAGACATAGAGATATCATTTGGATTATTAGGTGGTTCAGCAATAGGTTCACTAGAAGTTTGCACAGCTCTATCATTTTTCTTTTTCTTCCTTTTAGAAGAACTAGGTGCATCAATTTTATTTCTCTAAGAATCTTGCTCAATTCTCTTAGGGTGGCCTTCAGGATACAAAGGTTCCTGAGTCATTCTACCAGTTCTAGTAGCCACTTTAACAGCATAATCATTTTCCTTACTATTCATCTCATTGAGCAATTATTTTTGAGCTTTAAGTACTTGTTCTACTTGAGTGGTAACCATAGAAGCATGTTTGCTAACAAGTTTAAGTTCACCTCTAATATTAGCCATATAATCACCCAAGTATTTAATCATATCAGCATCTTGTTTTAATTGTCTACCAAAATAAGCATTGAAGTATTCTTGCTTAAATATAAAATTATCAAACTCATCCAAGCATTGACTAGCAATTTTAGTAGGAGGGATTTCAGCTTTATCATATCTATAGAGAGAATTTACCTTTACTACCTGTGTCGGGTTATCGAGGTCTGGAGGTTCTTCAATAAATAAAGGATTAAGATCATATATTTTCTTCATCAGGCGGTAAATTAAGACCATGTATTTCTTCAATAGGAGGTAAATTCTTAACATCTTCAGCTTTAATACCTTTTTCTTTCATAGATTTCTTTGCCTCTTGCATATCTTCAGGACTGAGAAATAGAACACCTCTCTTCTTCGAAGTTGGTTTAGGAATAGGATCATTAATTGGAACAGGAGCTGGCTCAGGAGGTGCCCAATTATTTTCATTTGTCAACATATTATTCAATAAGATTTCAGCTTCATCCGGTGTTCTTTCCCTGAAAAGAGAACCAGCACAACTATCCAGGTAATCTCTGGAAGCATCGGTTAGTCCATTATAAAAAGTATTTCATTTTTTCTTAAGAGGATGATCAGGCAAAGCATTAAGTAACTTGAGAAGCCTCCCCCAAGCTTGTGGGAGACTCTCTTCTTTAATTTGCACAAAGTTGTATATTTCCTTTAAAGCAGCTTGTTTCTTATGAGCAGGGAAATATTTAGCAGAGAAGTAATAAATCATATCCTGGGAACTACGCACACAACCAGGATCAAGAGAATTAAACCATATCTTAGCATCACCCTTTAATGAGAATGGAAATATTTTAAGGATATAAAAGTAGCGAGATCTCTCATCATTAGTGAACAGGGTGGCTATATCATTTAATTTAGTAAGATGTGCTACAACAGTTTCAGATTCATAACCATGAAAAGGATCAGATTCAACCAAAGTAATTATATCAGGATCAACAGAGAATTCATAATCCTTATCAGCAACACATATAGGTGAAGTAGCAAAAGCAGGGTCAGGTCTCATCCTAGCATTTGGAGATTGCTTATTCCATTTAGCTAATAACCTTTTGAGTTCATATCTATCTTTGCGAGCTAAAATAGCTAAAGAAGCATCTTTATCAAATAAATAACCCTTAGGAATAACAAGTGATTCTTCATCATCACTTTCATCTTCAAAATCAGATTCAATATTTTCAATCTCTCTAGCCCTAGCAAGTTGTTCCTCGAGAAAATCACTAAGTGGCATAGTAGTATCAGGCATAGAGGTAGTTTCATCGTAAGTATCATGCATAGCAGAAGTAGCATCATCAATGTTAGGGAATGTAGTAATTTCAAAAATTCCTACGCACACGCAAGATCATGGTGATGCATAGCAATGAGAGGGGAGAGTGTTGTCCACGTACCCTCGTAGACCGAAAGCGGAAGCGTTAGCACAACGTGGTTGATGTAGTCGTATGTCTTCACGATCCGACCGATCAAGTACCGAACACACGGCACCTCCGAGTTCTGCACACGTTCAACTCGATGACGTCCCTCGAACTCTGATCCAGCCGAGTGTTGAGGGAGAGTTTCGTCAGCACGACGGCGTGGTGACGATGATGATGTTCTACCGACGCAGGGCTTCGCCTAAGCACCACTACGATATGATCGAGGTGGATTATGGTGGAGGGGGGCACCGCACACGGCTAAGAGATCAAGAGATCAATTGTTGTGTCTATGGGGTGCCCCTGGCCACGTATATAAAGGAGTGGAGGAGGGGAGGGGCCGGCCCTCTCTATGGCGCGCCCTAGGGGAGTCCTACTCCCACCGGGAGTAGGATTCCCCCTTTCCTAGTAGAACTAGGAGTCCTTCCAAGTAGTAGGAGTAGGAGAGAAGGAAAGGGAAAAGAGAAGAGTAGGAAGGAGGGGGCGCAGCCCTTCCCCCTAGTCCAATTCGGACTAGGCCTTGGGGGGGCACGCGGCCTGCCTCTCTCTCTTTCCCCTAAAGCCCAATAAGGCCCATCCACTCCCCGGCGAATTCCCGTAAGTCCCCCGGTACTCCGATAAATACCCGAATCACTCGGAACCTTTCCGATGTCCGAATATAGTCATCCAATATATCGATCTTTACGTCTCGAACATTTCGAGACTCCTCGTCATGTCCCCGATCTCATCCGGGACTCTGAACTACCTTCGGTACATCAAAACACATAAACTCATAATATAACCGTCATCGAACTTTAAGCGTGCGGACCCTACGGGTTCGAGAACTATGTAGACATGACTGAGACACATCTCCGGTCAATAACCAATAGCGGAACCTGGATGCTCATATTGGCTCCTACATATTCTACGAAGATCTTTATCGGTCAAACCGCATACGTTGTTCCCTTTGTCATCGGTATGTTACTTACCCAAGATTCGATCGTCGGTATCTCAATACCTAGTTCAATCTCGTTACCATCAAGTCTCTTTACTCATTCCATAATACATCATCCCGCAACTAACTCATTAGTTGCAATGCTTGCAAGGCTTATAGTGATGTGCATTACCGAGTGGGCCCAGAGATACCTCTCCGACAATCGGAGTGAAAAATCCTAATCTCGAAATACGCCAACCCAACAAGTACCTTCGGAGACACCTGTAGAGCACCTTTATAATCACCCAGTTACGTTGTGACCTTTGGTTGCACACAAAGTGTTCCTCCGATAAACGGGAGTTGCATAGTCTCATAGTCATAGGAACATGTATAAGTCATGAAGAAAGCAATAGCAACAAACTAAACGATCAAGTGCTAAGCTAACGGAATGGGTCAAGTCAATCACATCATTCTCCTAATGACGTGATCCCGTTAATCAAATGACAACTCTTTGTCTATGGCTAGGAAACATAACCATCTTTGATCAACGAGCTAGTCAAGTAGAGGCATACTAGTGACACTCTGTTTGTCTATGTATTCACACATGTATCATGTTTCCGGTTAATACAATTCTAGCATGAATAATAAACATTTATTATGATATAAGGAAATAAATAATAACTGTATTATTGCCTCTAGGGCATATTTCCTTCAGTCTCCCACTTGCACTAGAGTCAATAATCTAGTTCACATCGCCATGTGATTTAATACCAATAGTTCACATCACCATGTGATTAACACCCATAGTTCACATTGACATGTGACCAACACCCAAAGGGTTTACTAGAGACAATAATCTAGTTCACATCGCTATATGATTAACATCCAAAGAGTACTAAGGTGTGATCATGTTTTGCTTGTGAGAGAAGTTTAGTCAATGGGTCTGCCACATTCAGATCCGTAAGTATTTTGCAAATTTCTATGTCAACAATGCTCTGCACGGAGCTACTCTAGCTAATTGCTCCCACTTTCAATATGTATCCAGATTGAGATTTAGAGTCATCTGGATCGGTGTCAAAATTTGCATCGACGTAACCCTTTACGATGAACCTTTTTTGTCACCTCCATAATCGAGAAACATATCCTTATTCCACTAAGGATAATTTTGACCATTGTCCAGTGATCTACTCCTAGATCACTATTGTACTCCCTTGCCAAAAACAGTGTAGGGTATACAATAGATCTGGTACACTGCATGGCATATTTTATAGAACCTATGGCCAAGGCATAGGGAATGACTTTCATTCTCTTTCTATCTTCTGCCGTGGTCGGGCTTTGAGTCTTACTCTGTTTCACTCCTTGTAACACAGGCAAGAACTCTTTCTTTGACTGTTCCATTTTGAACTACTTCAAAATCTTGTCAAGGTATGTACTCATTGAAAAACTTATCAAGCGTCTTGATCTATCTCTATAGATCTTGATGCTCAATATGTAAGCAGCTTCACTGAGGTCTTTCTTTGAAAAACTCCTTTCAAACACTCCTTTATGCTTTGCAGAATAATTCTACATTATCTCCGATCAACAATATGTCATTCACATATACTTATCAGAAATGTTGTAGTGCTCCCACTCACTTTCTTGTAAATACAGGCTTCACCGCAAGTCTGTATAAAACTATGTGCTTTGATCAACTTATCAAAGCGTATATTCCAACTCCGAGATGCTTACACCAGTCCATAGATGGATCGCTGGAGCTTGCATATTTTGTTAGCACCTTTAGGATGGATAAAAGTTTCTTGTTGCATCATATACAACTCTTCCTTAATAAATCCATTAAGGAATGTAGTTTTGTTTATCCATTTGCCAAATTTCATAAAATGTGGCAATTGCTAACATGATTCGGACAGACTTAAGCATAGATACGAGTGAGAAACTCTCATCGTAGTCAACACCCTGAACTTGTCGAAAACCTTTTGCGACAATTCTAGCTTTGTAGATAGTAACACTACTATCAGCGTCCTTCTTCCTCTTGAAGATCCATTTAACCTCAATGGCTCGCCGATCTTTGGGCAAGTCAATCAAAGTCCATACTTTGTTCTTATATATGGATCTCATCTCAGATTTCATGGCCTCAAGCCATTTCGTGGAATCTGGGCTCATCATCGCTTCCTCATAGTTCGTAGGTTCGTCATGGTCAAGTAACATGACCTCCAGAACAGGATTACCGTACCACTCTAGTGCGGATCTCACTCTGGTTTACCTATGAGGTTCAGTAGTAACTTGATCTGAAGTTACATGATCATCATCATTAGCTTCCTCACTAATTGGTGTAGTAGTCACAGGAACAGATTTCTGTGATGAACTACTTTCCAATAAGGGAGCAGGTACAGTTACCTCATCAAGTTCTACTTTCCTCCCACTCACTTCTTTCGAGAGAAATTCCTTCTCTAGGAAGGATCCATTCTCAGCAATGAATATCTGGCCTTCGGATCTGTGATAGAAGGTGTACCCAACATTTTCTTTTAGGTATCCTATGAAGACACACTTCTCCGATTTGGGTTTGAGCTTATCAGGTTGAAACTTTTTCACATAAGCATTACAACCTCAAACTTTAAGAAAGGACAACTTAGGTTTCTTGACAAACCATAGTTCATATGGTGTTGTCTCAACGGATTTAGATGGTGCCCTATTTAACGTGAATGTAGCTGTCTCTAATGCATAACCCCAAAACGATAGTGGTAAATTGGTAAGAGACATCATAGATCGCACCATATCTAATAAAGTACGGTTACGATGTTCGGACACACCATTACACTGTGGTGTTCCAGGTGGCGTGAGTAGTGAAACTATTTCACATTGTTTTAACTGAAGGCCAAACTCGTAACTCAAATATTTTACTTCTGCGATCATATCGTAGAAACTTTTATTTTTGTTACGATGATTCTGCACTTCACTCTGAAATTCTTTGAACTTTTCAAATATTTCAGACTTGTGTTTCATTAAGCAGATATACTCATATCTGCTCAAATCATCTGTGAAGATCAGAAAATAATAATACCTGCCGCGAGCCTCAATATTCATCGGACCACATACATCAGTATGTATGATTTCCAACAAATCTGTTGCTCGCTCTATTGTTCCGAAGAACGGAGTCTTAGTCATCTTGCCCATGAGGCATGGTTCGCAAGCATCAACTGATTCATAATCAAGTGATTCCAAAAGCCCATCAGCATGGATTTTCTTCATGCGCTTTACACCAATATGACCTAGACGGCAGTGTCACAAATAAGTTGCACTATCATTATTAACATTGCATCTTTTGGCTTCAGTATTATGAAAATGTGTATCACCATGATCGAGATCCAACAAACCATTTTCATTGGGTGTATGACCATAGAAGGTTTTATTCATGTAAACAGAACAACAATTATTCTCTAACTTACATGAATAACCGTATTGCAATAAACATGATCCAATCATATTCATGCTTAACACAAACACTAAATAACATTTATTTTAGGTTTAACACAAATCCCGAAAGTATAGGGAGTGTGCGATGATGATCATATCAATCTTGGAACCATTTCCAATACACATCGTCACTTCACCCTTAACTAGTCTCTGTTCATTCTGCAACTCCCGTTTCGAGTTACTATTCTTAGCAACTTAACTAGTATCAAATACTAAGGGGTTGCTATAAACACTAGCAAAGCACACATCAATAACATGTATATCAAATATACCTATGTTCACTTTGCCATCCTTCTTATCCGCCAATTACTTGGGGTAGTTACGCTTCCAGTGACCAGTCCCTTTGTAGTAGAAGCACTCAGTTTCAGGCTTAGGTCCGGACTTGGGTTTTTTCACTTGAGCAGCAACTTGCTTGCCGTTCTTCTTGAAGTTCCCCTTTCTTCCCTTCGTCCCTTTACTTCAAACTAGTGGTTTTATTTACCATCAACACTTGATTCTTTTCTTGATTTCTACCTTCGTCGATTTCAGCATCACGAAGAGCTTGGGAATCGTTTCTATTATCCCTTGCATATTATAGTTCATCACGAAGTTCTACTAACTTGGTGATGGTGACTAGAGAATTCTGTCAATCACTATTTTATCTGGAAGATTAACTCCCACTTGATTCAAGCGATTGTAGTACCCAGACAATCTGAGCACATGCTCACTGCTTGAGCTATTCTCCTCCATCTTTTAGCTATAGAACTTGTTGGAGACTTCATATCTCTCAACTCGGGTATTTGCTTAAAATATTAACTTCAACTCCTGGAACATCTCATATGGTCCATGACGTTCAAAATGTGTTTGAAGTCCCGATTCTAAGCCGTTTAAGCATGGTGCACTAAACTATCAAGTAGTCATCATATTAAGCTAGCCAAACGTTCATAACATCTGCATCTGCTCCTGCAATAGGTTTGTCACCTAGCGATGCATCAAGGACATAATTCTTCTGTGCGACAATGAGGATAAACCTCATATCACGGATCCAATCCGCATCATTGCTACTAACATCTTTCAACTTAGTTTCTCTAGGAACATATCAAAAAATAAAACAGGGGAGCTAAACACGAGCTATTGATCTACAACATAGATATGCTAATACTACCAGGACTAAGTTCATGATAAATTTAAGTTCAATTAATCATATTACTTAAGAAATCCCACTTAGATAGACATCCCTCTAATCCTCTAAGTGATCACGTGATCCATATCAACTAAACCATGTTCGATCATCACGTGAGATGGAGTAGTTTCAATGGTGAACATCACTATGTTGATCATATCTACTATATGATTCACGCTCGACCTTTCGGTCTCAGTGTACCGAGGCCATATCTGTTATATGCTAGGCTCGTCAAGTTTAACCTAAGTATTTTGCGTGTGCAACTGTTTTGAACCCGTTGTATTTGAACGTAGAGCCTATTACACCCGATCATCACGTGGTGTCTCAGCATGAAGAACTTTTGCAACGATGCATACTCAGGGAGAACACTTGTACCTTGATAATTAGTGAGAGATCATCTTATAAAGCTACCGTCGAACTAAGCAAAATAAGATGTATAAAAGATAAACATCATATGCAATCAAAATATGTGACATTATATGGCCATCATCATCTTGTGCCTTTGATCTCCATCTCTAAAGCATCGTCATGATTTCCATCGTCACCGGCATGACACCATGATCTCCATCATCTTGATCTATATCATTGTGTCGTCACATGGTCGTCTCGCCAACTATTGCTATCGCATAGCGATAAAGTAAAGCAATTATTTGGCGCTTGCATCTTATGCAATAAAGAGACAACCATAAGGCTTCTGCCAGTTGCCGATAACTTCAACAAAACATGATCATCTTATACAACAACTCATATCTCATCACGTCTGTCGGGGGTTGGGTGCGACATATGCCAAAGGATGGCTTATCATGGTGGGGGCAAGTAGAACGTCGTCGATGCCTGGAAACGGGATAAGGCGAAGACATGCACGCTGGCGAATCTTACCCAGCTTCAGGGCTCTCCGGGGAGATAATACCCCTACTGCTGCTCTACGGGGTCTCCGCATGATCACTATGGTAAAGTGTTTACACAGTTGCTCCTTGAGCTGTTTCCTGGAGGTAGGAGAAGGCAAGGCTAGCTCTCCCCTTCCTATATGATCTGGTCTAGTGCTAATGGATTCCAACCCTTTGCATGGATGCCCTGGGGGGGTTTATATAGGCCTACCCCTCAGGGGTACAATGGTAATCCGGCTGGGCGCGGGCCCAGCTGTCAGTCCCTCTGGCCGCCGTCTTATCCGCCGACTCCTAGGGCCCGCCGACTTGCTTGGTGTGGGGCCGACAGGCCGCGTCCGCCGCGGGCGGGTCTTTGCTGGCTGCAGATTACTGTAGCTGTGCCTCTAATGACGCAGGCTCGGTCATGAGGTCGTGGCGACAGCCCCGCCGTCTGGCGGGCGATCACTGTGGCCACTACTTGTCGTGTCTGATTAATGGCGCGTGGGGCCCGTGGGAGGGGTCGGCCGACTTCTGGTGGCCGACTCCCATCCGGGCCGACTGGTGGTGCTTTCGCCGTCTTTCGTACGCCCGCCGACTGGTGGGACCCATCATCCCTAGGTCATACCAGCAGGCCGTCGTGGGCACAGGGCTCCGCCCCCTGGGGCTGATGTCAGGGCCGACATGGCAACAGTGTCGCGCCGTGTGGAAATCTTCGCGGGTACAGCGTACTATAGCCACGCCTGCCCTTGGAAAAAGGGGTGGGAGTGGTCCTCACTGTGGCCACTCCCCGTCCCGCCCCTCTTTATGAGGGCATGGGGGTTGTTGGCGTCGCGGGCCGACTCCCCAAGGCTGGCTTCTCTGGAAGTCGCCAGTCAGGAGTCGTCTTATCCTGAAGTCATCCCTGGGACTCGGCCGCGAGTGAGCAGCCGGCCGCCTCGCCGCCGACTCTCAGAAGGCGGCTCTTCGTCCTGGGGCCTCGAGGGGCGCAGTCTGCCCCGATGTCTTGAAAGGTTCTGGGCCTGGGTTGGCCTACCCGTGGCCCATTACTCCGACAGTAGTCCCCAAAGCTGGTGAGGCTTCGAGGGCGACATGTCATGGAGCCTCAACAGTTTCTTCTTTCCGGCGGTCGGATCTAGGCTTCGCTAGACGTCTTCTGTCAAGCCGACTAGTCGTAGTCGGGCTTGCTAAAGGCCGACTTGCCCCTAAAAAAGTTTGAACGCTGCGGCGGAGTTCAGGTGGCGTGCCTGATAAGCTTCCGGGCCGCCACCCGTGGTTGACCTGTCGAGAGGCGCCATGTGGCGGAGCTAGTCTGATCGCCCACGCGCGTGACAGGACAGGCCTACAGGCGAGGCCCACCACTATCGCGCTTTGGCATGCAAACGGATCCGTTCCGGCCGCGCGGACGGTTGGGGTTCCCGCGCGGTTATTGCGCCTGGTAACTTCATGTGGTAAATCATGGGGGTTGTGGGGTCCCAGGCGCAGTTAATCCCACGTCCGCCCCCTCGACTTCTCAGCCCACGAGCCTACAAGTAGGCGGGGGGAGGGGGCGGCGAAGCGCGCGCGCCCATTCTCCCCACTTCCTTTCACTCCTTCTTGCTTCTTCTTCTTCTTCTTGCCGCTGCTGCTCCGAACCATGCCGTGCCCGCAGCGATGAGCTCCTCCTCCGCCGCCGCGCCTCCTGCTGTTCGCTCCGAAGTGTGGGACGGCTCCGAGGTTGACGACGACGACATCGAGATCCTCTGCCAGACACGACGGCTGCCTGGCAGGGACTTAGTGCGGGTCCGCCTCGCGCCGGAGGGAGAGATATCGCCGGCGCCGGAGGAGGGCGAGCGGGTCATATTCTGCTCGCACCTCATGCGCGGCCTGGGACTGCCGGCGAGCGGCTTCTTCCGCTCCTTCTTGGAGTTCCACGGGCTCCAGCCGCACCACCTTACTCCGAACACGGTGGTGTTGCTGGCTGCCTTCGCCACCCTGTGCGAAGGCTTCCTCGGCGTTCTCCCCACCATCGAGCTCTGGGGAGGAGTTCTTCTAATCCAAGCTTGGCACACACGTTGACGGCGTGCCGGCCCAGTGCGGTGCATTCATCGCGATGCGGAGATCAGTGGCCGACAATCCGTTTCCTACCATCGCACTGATTAAGTCGGTGAAGATGTGGCAGTGGTCATATTTTTATGTGAAGAACGTCTCCCCAGAAGGCGAATGGGTCAACCTACCGGCTTACGAAGCCGGAGCGCCGACTGGAAGGCTCCCCAGCAGGTCACACCGAGCCAGGACGCTGTCTCCCGCTGGTGTCACCGCCGTCGCGCGACTCCGAGTGCTGACGTAGTCGGAGGGCCTGACCGAGGCCGACTTGCTGGCCGCCTTCGTGGCGCGCCAAGTCCTCCCACTCCAAGGCCGACCTCACCTGATCTGCCAGATGAGCAGTCATCGGGACCCGAGTCGGATGTGCTCCAAGGACATGCCTCACGCGGAGGTGGCGAACACGGTGAACTACATCGCGAACTGCGGTCTCTTGGTGGACTAGCGGTTCGGCAAGGAGCCGTATTCGTGCGCCAACCCCCCGCCTCTTGTAAGTCATCTTCCTTCTTCTTCTGTTTCTTTTGCTGCCGAGTTCGACTTGTTAAGTCTGACCGTTTTTGTTTTGAATCAGAATCCTCTCATCCCTCCCTCGGCCAGCACCGCGGGGCCGGCTCGTCAGTTTGTCCCCGATCGGGCGGAGAGCGACGTCGACGATCCCGACTTGGGGGCGGCAGCCATGGAAGCCAACGCCGAGGGAGGAGGAGGAGAGGCAGGCGGCTCCAGGCCTTCGACCACTTTCGCCGACTGGCCTGACGACGAGGTCGAGGGAGAAGTTGCCCCGCGTCGCCAGCCAAAAGCCGCCCAGCCAAGCGCGAGTTCCTCCGCCGGCTTGGACGCTCAAGGCGGTGCGAAGAAGTGCCGGGCCGGGCTGAGCACGCTTGGTGGCCGGTCGAAGAAGTTCAAGGGAGCGGCCGCCGCGACCAAGCGGGAAGAGGCGGCCGCGAAAGCCAACCTCTTCCGCAAGAAGGTGAAGAAGCCGCCGCTGGTCTCTGCGTAAGCGCCTCCGTCCCTTATCTTTATTTTCTCTTTGTTAATCTTGTCTGAGTTTTTCATATGCTTTTCTCGCCTCAGGGCTCCCCTCACTCTTGAGAGGGTTGCCGCCGCCTCTGTCATGGGGTTGGTGGAGACGTCTGCCACCACTCGGCGGATTGACCCCGCCGCCAACCTTCGGGAGGCGACGGAGCGGAACGCGCGGGAGAAGCGCGAGGAGGACGAGGCCACCCCCGGGAGAAAGCGGAGGCCGAGAAGGCGAAGGCCTCCGCCCTGAAGAAGCTGGAGGCGGCCGAGGCCGCCGTTGCAGCAAAGCAGCCGGCTAAGGAAGTCGCGCCCCGGCGGTCGGTGGTGTTCGTCACCCCTTTGAACTCCACGCCGCCGCCCCCGGAGTTCATGGGGCAGTCGGGGGAAGCCGGCGGCGAGTTCCCGATCATGGAGAGAGGCGGCGGTGACGCCCCTGTGCCGGACGTGGTCGCGCCGCCCCTGCCACCGTCTAGAAGCGCGCCAGGCAAACAACTGGCGGATCCGCCCTTGCCGCCGACTGAAGACGAGGCCGTGGCGAGGCTACTCCTTCAAGTCGGCTCGCCAACGCGCCGCCGTCTTGGGAAGACGACTTCGGCGCCACGCCCCTTGGAGACCGGCACCGCCAGCTCGACGATTCCAGACGTCGAGGCGATGAGTGCCGCGCCCATTGGGTGGGTGCGAGGAGGCGGCACGGGCCCGCTGAACCAGGCGCCTCTGGATGTCCAGACGAAGCTGCGAGCCGAGAGCGACACCATCCAGAACTGCACCAAGGCGCACCTGGCGTTGCGGGTAGCCATCTGGGTATGCTTTCTCCTTTGTCCCTGTTTTCTTGTTTCTCTCTGTGGGGGCGCGCCAGCGCACCCACTGGGTGTAGTCCCCGAGTTCTGGGCCGGCTGCAGAGCAGGCGGCCTAGAACTCCAATTGGTAAGTTTCGGGTACTAACCTTTGTTCTGAAATACTTGTTGCAGGACTATCACAACCTCTGTGCCACCGCCTTCAACCTCAACGTTGAAGAGCTGGGCAAGCGGACTGCCGACTTGTCGGAGAGCCGGAGTGAGTCCTTTTTCTTCTTTGCGGGGGCGCGTTGGTGCACCCGCGGGCTGTAGTCCCCGAGATTCGGGCCGACTGCTGAGCAGTCGGGCCAGATCTCCCCGGCGACCTTCTTCGTTGATGACTTAACGCCTTCTTTCTTCTTTCTCTTTAGAGGCCAACGCCGCTCTTCAACAGCAGCTGAGCGAAGCCAACTCCGCATTGCCTGCCAAGGGGGAGGAGTGCAGCAAGCTCGCCGCTGAGCGCGATCTGCTGGCCGCATAATTGGTGGAGCAGAAGGAGCTGCTTACGAAGACGCAGAAGGAGGCGGAACAGGCGGAAGCTGCCCTCCTGGACGAGTTCACGAGCGAGCGCTCCTCCTGGACCGACAAGGAGGAAATGCTGGTCTCCGGCTTCCACGAGATCGAGGACCTTGTCGACGGTGAGATTTTTTGCTTTCCTTCTTCGAGCCGCTGATTATAGGTCGAGCCGACTCCTAGTTTTTTTTGACTTGTTCTTCATTCTTTCCATCTTGGCAGACTTCTTCCCCGGCCACTTGCAGGCCACCATTCAAGCTATCGAGGCCGACCGTGAGGAGCGGAGGGCGGGTGGCACGGAGATCACCGCTGATGCCCCTCGGACTCTTGACGAGCATATTCTTAGCATTGGGGCTCGCCTGCGGCCGGCCCACCTGATGCTGCACCGGCTTCAACGTGTCGGCGCCCAAGCGATTGCCGCCCTGTGGCCAGACGTGCAGGCTCTGCGCACCCCCAGTTGGACTGCCGATTGGCTGGAGGTCGCGGTTGGCCGTCTTGAGGCCTGGAAGGGTTCCTCGGCCCGGGCCGAAGCACGCCGAGCCTTGGAGTTCGTCAAGGCGTGGTATCCGGGGCTGGACCTAGACCGGCTGGCCACACTCCGGTCAGAGGCCCAACCGGAGCTGGCAGCCGTGGAAGATGCCCTTGTCAAGCGTGTGGCGGTGATCGCCGAGTACACCGACACCAGCATCTTTGTCCTCGAGCGGGCTGAAGACGGCGAGGAGGTGCCGCCGGAGTGGTTTGGGCTGAACCCCGACTACGGCGAGGACTCGGCAGAGGTGATCGACTCCAGCGTCGAGGAGGGAGACGAGGCGGAGGACGGGAGCGAGACGGAGGCACCGGAAGACGGAGCGGACGGCCAGCCTCAGCTCGACCGCGCCTCCAGCAACGAGTCGTGCCCGCCCGAGCCGACTACTGCCGGAGGTGATCAAGCCGAGACCGCCCAGCCGACCGCCCCAACGTCCAACACCGCCGTCTCCTCCGATCCTCCAAACCCGTCTGCCGCCCCTAGGCTGCCACCTTGTCTTTGTTTTATCTGTTCTAATAGTTTTTGAAGAACTTGTTAATTTGCACAATTCCACCCACGGGGTGTATTTTGAAATTCTGCTCGAAGATTCGGCCAAGGGCCTTTGTTATGTAAATATTCATCCGACTTCTATCCTTCTTGCTCATTGTTCTTTTGGCTTTTTCCTTTGTCGTCTTCCCTCAGTTGCCGTCTTTGTCAGTCAGACAGCCGCTCCGTGGACTGCTGCTGGATCAAATTCTTGGTCACTTTGGGAAGGCAAGTAATTAGCTGTTTTTAGGGTTGTTTAACAAGTCGGATAGAAGGCGGCAAGCCGACTATTCAAGAGTCGGTTTGCGAAAAAAGGCTGGAAGCCAGCCTTAAGTTATGTTTGTGTTTTGAGTCCTTAGCCATTTTTCATGTGGATGCCCATTCTTCCTTACTCCTGCCCACCAGACAGTCACTCTGCGAGTTGCGGCTTCTGGCAGGAGACGGTTTAGACGCCACACACTACTTGTCCGGTTGCAGGAAGCATTTCATAGCACAGGTCGGCAAGTCCCCGAGCCGACTAGTCGAACCCAATGCCAAACGGCATATCAAAGAGTAATATACTCGAAGGCATATTTCTTATCATATAGATAAAAGAGGGCAGTCCCCGAGCTCTTCTCGGGGGGCCCGAAGTCTTGGTACTTTTAATACAAAAGGTAGCATGATACATACTGCGTTTAACTGTAAAATTTTCGAAGGAGATTTGCATTCCATGGCCGCTCTGTCTCTTTGCCGGAGTCGTCCCTCTTGCGTGCTCGGGGCTTCTGAGCGTCGATCAGGTAGTAGGAGTCGTTGCCCAGCACTTTGCTGATGATGAAGGGGCCTTCCCAAGGTGCCGACAGCTTGTGCTGGCCGGCTGTTCGCTGGATTAATCGGAGCATGAGGTCGCCGTCCTGGAAAGATCTCGGCCTGACCTTCCTGTTGTAGTATCTGCGCAGGCTCTGCTGGTAGATGCTGGACCGGCTGAGTGACAACAGCCGGCCCTCTTCCATCAGGTCGACACCGTCTTGCCGTGCTTCTTCTGCTTCTTCCTCGGTGTACATGGTGACTCACGGGGAATCGAACTCTATGTCCGTTGGGATGACGGCTTCAGCACCGTAGACGAGGAAGAAAGGCGTGAAGCCGGTTGACTTGTTTGGAGTCGTGCACAGACTCCAGAGGATGGCTGGCAACTCATCGAGCCAGCAGCCAGCCGAGCGCTCCAGAGGCTCGATCAGTCGGGGCTTGATGCCGGACAGGATGAGGCCGTTTGCTCGCTCCACCTGGCCGTTTGACTATGGATGGGCGACGGATGCTAGGTCCAGTCGGATGCCCTGTGTCGCACAGAAACGGGCCAAGGCGCCTTTGGCAAAATTCGTGCCGTTGTCGGTGATGATGCTGTGTGGTATGCCGTACCGAATTGTGATGTCGGAGATGAAAGTCACGGCAGTCGGACCGTTCAGTTTCTTGATTGGCTTCGCTTCTATCCACTTGGTGAACTTGTCCACCGCGACAAGTAAGTGAGTTAAGCCACCTCGTGCCGTCTTGAATGGTCCCACCATGTCTAGACCCCAAACTGCGAAAGGCCAGGCAATGGGGATGGTCTTGAGTGCAGAAGCCGGCTGATGCGGCTTGGAGCGGAACTTCTGGCACCCTTTGCATTTTTGGACCAATTCCTTGGCCTCTTCTAAGGCCGTTGGCCAAAAGAAACCGTGTCGGAAAGCTTTGGCGACGAGTGCTCTTGAAGCCGCATGGTGGCCGCACTCGCCTTGATGAATGTCTTTGAGAATTGCTTGGCCTTGCTCTGGCTCTACGCATCGCTGGTAGAGACCAGTGACGCTGCGCCTGACCAGCTCTCGTTTGACTATGGTGTAGGCTGCCGCTCGGCGTTGTACTTGCCGAGCTAAGGTCTCATCAGTCGGCAGCTCTTTGCTCACCAAAAATTTGAGGATGGGCTGAGCCCATGAGGGTGCTGCTATTTCTTCGACTGCCAGAACTGTGACTTGGATGAGGGCGGCTGGGCTGGGAGGCGGCGGGTTGGAGTCAACAACCGCTTGCTGGATTAATGAAGTCCCCGGGCCGACTGGCGCGGCTCTTGGGCCGAGTTCTGGAGTCTTCGGGCCGGCCACCGCAGTCCTCGGGCCGGGTTCTGCAGTCCCTGGGCCGGCCTCGACTGTGGCGGCTTTGGAGCCATCTAACAAAATCCCCGTACCGTCTGCCGGGGCTCTGGAGTCGGATCTGACTTCTTCGAGAGGAGTCGGCACAAAGATGGAGTCTGATTCTGGTGAAGGCTTGACAGACGGCTTGAGGAGGCATTGAAGGGCGACGCCGGATGGTATTGCTTGGCGGGTAGAGCCGATTCGTGCCAAGGCGTCTGCTTGGTCGTTGTCGTTTCTTGGCACATGGAGGAACTCGCACCCCTCAAAATATCCACTGAGTTGCTGCACGAGGAAATGGTAACTCGCCATGTTTGCATCTTTGGCGTCCCAGTCGCCAGACGACTACTGGACCACTAAGTCCGAGCCGCCATAACACAGGATCTGGCGAATGCCAAGTTCTTTGGCAAGTCGGAGCCCATGAATGAGCGCCTCGTACTCGGCGACGTTGTTGGAGGCGGAAAAATGGATTTGCAGTGCGTATTTAAGCTTGTCGCCTTTAGGAGAAGTGAGGACAACGCTGGCTCCCAAGCCGGTGCGCATCTTGGAGCCGTCGAAATGCATCCGCCAATGTGTGGAGTCGGGCGCTGGAGGTAGGTACTGGGTCTCGGCCCAGTCAACGAGAAAGTCGGCCAGTGCTTGTGACTTGATGGCGGTGCGGGGCTGGTAGTGGATGGTGTAGGGAGCCAGCTCTATGGCCCACTTGGCCACTCGGCCAGAAGCATCTCGGCTTCCGATGATCTCGGCAAGTGGGGCCGTGCAGACCACAGTGATTGGATGCTCTTGGAAGTAAGGCTTCAATTTCTTGGCGGCAAAGTGCACGCCATAGCACATCTTCTGGTAGTGGGGGTAGTTCTGCTTGGAGGCCGACAGTACTTCGCTCAGGTAATATACCGGTCTTTGGACAGGTAGTGCCTTGCCTTCCTCCTTGCGTTCCACTACAATGACTGTGCTGACTACCCGGCTGGTGGCGGCGATGTACAGGAGCATAGGTTCCTTAGGAGTCGGAGCTGCCAGAACGGTGGAGTAGTCAGCATCTTCTTCAACTGGAGAAAAGCTTCGTCCGCCTTGTGGTTCCACTCGAAAAAAGTGGTCTTCTTCATGAGCTGGTATAAGGGGAGAGCTTTCTCGCCCAGCCGACTGATGAATCGGCTGATGGACGCCAAGCAGCCGATGAACTTTTGCACGTCCAGCAGTCGGCTGGGTACCTCCATCCTCTCAATGGCCTTGATCTTTACAGGGTTGCACTCTATGCCGCGTTCAGAGACCAGGAAGCCAAGGAGTTGGCCGGCTGGTACTCCGAAGACGCACTTCTCAGGGTTGAGCTTGATCTGGAATCGACACAGGTTCTCAAAGGTCTCCTTGAGGTCTTCTAGCAGTGTTCCACGCTTTTCCGTCTTCACCACCACATCGTCCACGTAGACGTGGGCGTTTCTGCCGAGTTGCTTGAGGAGGCACTTCTGCATGCAACGCTGAAGGTGGCGCCGGCATTCCTCAAGCCGAACGTCATGGTGAGGTAGCAGAAGGCTCCAAACGGTGTGATGAAGGCGGTCTTCAGTCTGTCAGCCGGGTTCAGCTTGATCTGGTGATATCCTGAATATGCGTCCAAAAAGCTCAACAGATCGCATCCGGCAGTGGAGTCTATCACCTGATCAATTCTTGGTAGAGCAAACGGGTCCTTGGGGCAGGCCTTGTTCAGGCTTGTGTAGTCAATACACATTCACCACTGCTTGTTCTTCTTCAGTACCAGGACCGGGTTGGCTAGCCATTCTGGAAAGAATACTTCCATAATGAAGCCGGCTGCTAGGAGTCGGGCTATCTCTTCTCCAACAACTCTTCTCTTTTCTTCTGACAGGCCGCGCAAGGGCTGCCTGACCGGCTTTGCATCAGATCGGACATGTAACTTGTGCTCGGCGAATTCCGTCGGTACACCTGGCATGTCTTTGGGGGACCATGCGAAGATGTCCCGATTCTCACGGAGGAAATCGACGAGCTCGCCTTCCTATTTGCTGTCGAGGTTTGCGCCTATGACAGCGTACCTCTTTAGGTGCTCCGGATCCAAGGGTAACTTCTTTGTCTCCTTGGCCGGCTTGAACGAACCCTCAGCCTTCGACTCCTTTGGGTTAGGCGACACCTCTAGCTGCTTGCCGGCCATCGCCACAACCCGGTCAAGGAGCCGCTTCTCGGCTGCGATCACCAGGGACTCGGCCAGCCGACTACTCTCAGCCGCACAGGCAAACGACTTCCGGTAGTCGCAGGCTACGGTCAAAATCCCCCTGGAATTGGGCATCTTCATTTTGAGGTAGGCGTAGTGGGGGACCGCCATGAACTTGGCTAGGGCGGGCCGGCCAAGTAGTGCATGGTATGGGCTCTCGAGGTCCACCACCTCGAACCAAACTGACTCTCGGCGGAAGTGATCTTTGTCTCCAAAGAGGACGTCCATTAGGATCTTGCCGATTGGTGAGCAGGAAAGCCCAGGAACAATGCCGTGGAACACAGTACGGCTGTTCTGAAGCTGTCTTTGCTTGATTCCTAATTTCTCCATGGTGTCCTTGTACAGGATGTTGATGCTGCTGCCTCCGTCTATCAGAACTCGCGAGAAACAAGCAGCTCGTCTATCCGTGGCAAAGGTGGCATCCAAGACCAAGGCATAAGAGCCCGGACTCGGCATCACCTCTGGGTGATCAGCCCTGCTCCAGCTGATAGGCTTCTCAGACCAGTGCATGAACTCTGGCGTCTCTGACGCTACTGCATTCACCTCTTGTCACTGCAGCCGCTTGCTGCGTCGATCATCAGCCATGCCGGTAAATATCACGTAGGCTCCGTGCTCTTCGGGGTACTCGTCTTGTACTATGCCGATTGGCCTGACAGCCGGCTGCTGGGGCAGAGGCGGAGGCTGCTGCCCAGCAGGCGGGGGAGGTAGGAGGCCATCTCCTTTGGCGATCCTGGTGAGCCAGTGGCACTTCCGGGTGGTGTGATTCGACGGCTTCGCACCGCTATGGGACTTGCAAGGACCATCCAGAGTCTGCTCATATGAGAAAGTCGGCAACCAGTTGGGCTTGCCACCTTTCTGTCGCTTGGGTGGAGCCTGCCCATCCGACTGCTGGCCTTCAACCGTCGCGACCTGCCGGCTGCTGGAAGCCGGCTGCGGGGCCTTGCGCTTGTGGTTGTTCTGCTGTTGCCGCCGACTTGCGTCTCCTGCCGGAGTTCTTGGAGCCTGAGGGGCCACTTTGCCAGTTGCGCTAACTTGAATCTTCGCCTTCATGGAGGAGTCGGCCGTGGCATACTTGTCTACTATGATTAGCAGCTCGTCGAGGGTTTCTGGCTCATTGCAGAGGAGCTTGTGCTTGAGGAGGGTGCCTTCTCTGCACCCGGTGGTGAAATATTCGATAGCCTGCACCTCGTGCATGCCCTCGCAGGAGTTCCGAAGCTCGGCCCAACGCGTGAGGTAGTCGCGGGTCGACTCGTTGGGGCCTTGCATGCACATGGAAAGCTGACGAGGCTTGGGAGGACGCTTGTACGTGCTTGTGAAGTTGCGGACGAATGCTTCGGTGAAGTCGACCCAGCTGTCGATGCTGCGGGGCTTCAGGTTGTTCAGCCACGTTCAGGCCGTGCCCTGGAGCATGAGCGGAACGTATTTTACGGCGACACGCTTGTTGCCGTTCGCTATGTTGACAGCCGTGGAGTAGTCAACCAGCCAATCCTCCGGCCTCACGGAGCCGGTGTACTTGGGCGTGTCTCTTGGGAGCGTGAACCCTTTGGGAAAGGGATCGTCTCGAATGCGGGGCCCGAAACAAGGCGGACCCAACTCGTCTTCTTCTTCCAGCGCCAAGGATCGGTGAAGTCGATCGATCCGGTGGCGGGCGTTGTTTTCCCCGACTCCCTCTCGGCGGCCAAGGCGGTCGCCGAGAGTCGGATGGTCAACAGGCGGCGGGGAGACTCGCCTTTCCTTACGAGGAGGAGGAGGAGGCGGACAGTCGTCCCGTCGTTCTACTGCTCTCGGGCGGCCGTCTTGGTCGCGCTCTATGGTAATGTGAGTCCGACTGTGGCTGACAGTCGGATCCTTGTCTTTCCTTCCTCGGGCGCCGCCAGTCGGCATCCGAGACGTCGCACCTTGATCTCGGCGAAGGTCGTCGTTTTGCCGCTGCGGCGCCTCCATGCGGCAGCCGGCCTCATTCGGCGCGGCAGCCGCGTCGAGGAGCCGCTGGACTCGCTCCATCATCAGGCGGCGCTCTTCGCCCTCGAAGTTTTCTAGCTCGTCCGCCACCGCCTGGGCGGCTCGAATGTTCTCCACAGGTGTGGCGTACACAGGGAGACTTGCCCCGAACAGGTTGGCGATGGCCACGCCGCGCTGCTGGACCATGCCAAGGCGGCTGGGTCCAGCTGGGGCCGGCGAGCCACCAACAGCGCGATCTATCTCACGCTGGTAGGCTTCTGACAAGCGTCTCATGCTAGCCAGCTTCTTCGCGCCTTCGACGAGCTGAAGGCGGCGCGCCTCCAACGTCTCCGCGTTAGCGTCTTCCGAAATGGGCGCAATCAGGTCTTGTAGTGCCGCGCCAAGTGGGTCATGTGCTCCTCCACCGGGAGGCTCGTCATGACCGATGAGGAGCACCTCGGTGACGGTGCTTCCGTCGCTCTCCGCGCAAGGGAGAGGTTCGTCGTAGACCACCACGTTGGTGGGGAATGCGTCGAGCGACACGGTGTCGGAGTCGACCAGCATCGGGTCGGTGGAACCTACAGACTCCAAGTCCACGGCGGGCTCGCCGGCGACGTGGAGTTGGTCGAGGAGGCCCGCGAGGAGGCTCTCGGGGCCGCCCGTGCCTGCGTTGGATGCAGGTTCGTCGGAGAGGCGAACCTCGCCGACAAGTACGGCGAGGCAGCTGGCTGCGCAGGCGATCTAACCGCCGTGCAGTGCGTCAGTGCAAACTCTGTCTGGCGTGCCTGGCTGGCTGCGCTCGCCGGGGAGGAAAAGGGTTCCCGTCCAGAGCAGGTCTCCGAACGACGATGCACCATGCCCCACGGTGGGCGCCAAATGTCGGGGGTTGGGTGCGACATATGCCAAAGGATGGCTTATCATGGTGGGGGCGAGTAGAACGTCGCCGGTGCCTGGAAACGGGATAAGGCGAAGACATGCACGCCGGCGAATCTTACCCAGCTTCAGGGCTCTGCGGGGAGATAATACCCCTACTGCTGCTCTACGGGGTCTCCGCATGATCACTATGGTAAAGTGTTTACACAGTTGCTCCTTGAGCTGTTTCCTGGAGGTAGGAGAAGGCAAGGCTAGCTCTCCCCTTCCTATATGATCTGGTCTAGTGCTAATGGATTCCAACCCTTTGCATGGATGCCCTGGGGGGTTTATATAGGCCTACCCCTCAGGGGTACAATGGTAATCCGGCTGGGCACGGGCCCAGCTGTCAGTCCCTCTGGCCGCCGTCTTATCCGCCGACTCCTGGGGCCCGCCGACTGGTGGGCCCCGCCGACTGGCTTGGTGTGGGGCCGACAGGCCGCGTCCGCCGCGGGCGGGTCTTTGCCGGCTGCAGATTACTGTAGCCGTGCCTCTAATGACGCAGGCTCGGTCATGAGGTCGTGGCGACAGCCCCGCCGTCTGGCGGGCGATCACTGTGGCCACTACTTGTCGTGTCTGATTAATAGCGCGTGGGGCCCGTGGGAGGGGTCGGCCGACTTCTGGTGGCCAACTCCCATCCGGGCCGACTGGTGGTGCTTTCGCCGTCTTTCGTACGCCCGCCGACTGGTGGGACCCATCATCCCTAGGTCATACCAGCAGGCCGTCGTGGGCACAGGGCTCCGCCCCCTGGGGCTGATGTCAGGGCCGGCATGGCAACAGTGTCGCGCCGCGTGGAAATCTTCACGGGTACAGCGTACTGTAGCCACGCCTGCCCTTGGGAAAAGGGGTGGGAGTGGTCCTCACTGTGGCCACTCCCCGTCCCGTCCCTCTTTATGAGGGCATGGGGGTTGTTGGCGTCGCGGGCCGACTCCCCAAGGCTGGCTTCTCTGGAAGTCGCCGGTCAGGAGTCGTCTTATCCTGAAGTCATCCCTGGGACTCGGCCGCGAGTGAGCAGCCGGCTGCCTCGCCGCCGACTCTCAGAAGGCGGCTCTTCGTCCTGGGGCCTCGAGGGGCGCAGTCTGCCCCGATGTCTTGAAAGGTTCTGGGCCTGGGTTGGCCTACCCGTGGCCCATTACTCCGACAACGTCTTGACCATATCACATCACAACATGCCGTGTAAAAACAAGTTAGGCGTCCTCTACTTTGTTGTTGCAAGTTTTACGTGGCTGCTACGGGCTGAGCAAGAACCGTTCTTACCTACGCATCAAAACCACAGCGATAGTTTGTCAAGTTAGTGCTCTTTTAACCTTCTCAAGGACCGGGCGTAGCCACACTCGGTTTAACTAAAGTTGGAGAAACTGACACCCGCTAGTCACCTGTGGGCATAGCACGGCGGTAAAACCAGTCTCGCGTAAGCGTACGCGTAATGTCGGTCCGGGCCGCTTCATCCAACAATACCGCCGAACCAAAGTGTGACATGTTGGTAAGCAGTATGACTTATATTGCCCACAACTCACTTGTGTTCTACTCGTGCATATTACATCAACGCATAAAACCTGGCTCGGATGCCACTGTTAGGGAACGTAGTAATTTCAAAAATTCCTACGCACACGCAAGATCATGGTGATGCATGATACGTCCATTTTGCATCATACTTTTATATTGATATTTATCGCATTATGGACTGTTATTTCACTTTATGTCACAATACTTATGGCTATTCTCTCTTATTTTACAAGGTTTACTTTAGGAGGGAGAATGCCGGCAGCTGGAATTCTGGCTGGAAAAGGAGCAAATATTAGAGACCTATTCTGCGCAACTCCAAAAGTCCTGAAACTCCACGGAACATCTTAAAATAAATAAAGAAAAATCCATGCCAAAGATGAAGGCCAGGGGCCCCACACCCTGCTCACGAGGGTGGGGGGCGCCCCCCCTAGGGCGCGCCCCCTACCTCGTGGGCCCCCTGGTGGCTCTCTGACGTCCATCTTCTCATATATGAAGTCTTTCGATGAGAAAGAAATAAGAAGGAACTTTTCGGGACGAGACTCCTCCGCCACGAGGCGGAACCTTGGCGGATCCAATCTAAAGCTCCGGCAGAGCTGTTCTGCCAGGGAAACTTCCCTCCGGGAGGGGGAAATCATCACCATCATCATCACCAACGCTCCTCTCATCGGGAGAGGGCAATCTCCATCAACATCTTCACCAGCACCATCTCATCTCCAAACCCTAGTTCATCTCTTGTATCCAATTCTTGTCTGAAAGTCCGAAATTGGTTCTAGTAGGTTGCTAGTAGTGTTGATTACTCCTTGTAGTTGATGCTAGTTGGTTTATTTGGTGAAAGATCATATGTTCAGATCCTATATGCATATTATTACCCCTCTGATTATGAACATGAATATGCTTTGTGAGTAATTACGTTCGTTCATGAGGACAAGGGAGAAGTCTTGCTATTAGTAGTCATGTGAATTTGGTATTCGTTTGATATTTTGATAAGATGTATGTTGTCTAGCCTCTAGTGGTGTTATGTGAACGTCGACTACATAACACTTCACCATCATTTGGGCCTAGAGGAAGGCATTGGGAAGTAATAAGTAGATGATGGGTTGCTAGAGTGACAGAAGCTTAAACCCTAGTTTATGCGTTGCTTCGTAAGGGGCTGATTTGGATCCATATGTTTCATGCTATGGTTAGGTTTACCTTAATACTTTTGTTTTAGTTGCGGATGCTTGCAATAGAGGTTAATCATAAGTGGGATGCTTGTCCAAGTAAGGACAGTACCCAAGCACCGGTCCACCCACACATCAAATTATCAAAGTATCGAACGTGAATCATATGAACGTGATGAAAACTAGCATGACGATATTCCCATGTGTCCTCGGGAGCGCTTTTCCTATTATAAGAGTTTGTTCCGGCTTGTCCTTTGCTACAAAAGGATTGGGCCATCTTGCTGCACTTTATTTACTTTTGTTACTTGTTGCTCGTTACAATTTATCCTATCACAAAACCATCTGTTACCACTTATTTCAGTACTTGCAGAGAATACCTTGCTGAAAACCGCTTATCATTTCCTTCTGCTCCTCGTTGGTTTCGACACTCTTACTTATCGAAAGGACTACGATAGATCCCCTATACTTGTGGGTCATCAAGACTCTTTTCTGGCGCCGTTGCTGGGGAGTGTAGCACCTTTGGTAGGTGGAATTTGGTAAGGAAATATTTATATAGTGTGCTGAAATTTACTGTCACTTGTTACTATGGAAAGTAATTCTCTGAGGGGCTTGTTCGGGGTATCTTCACCCCGTCCAGTAGAGCAAAGAGTTGCTCCTCAACCTACTGAACCTATTGAAAATGAAACTCCTTTTAAATTTCCTTCGGGTATGATGGAAAAACTGCTAGCTAACCCTTTTACAGGAGATGGAACAAAGCATCCTGATGAGCACTTAATATATGTGGATGAAGTTTGTGGATTATTTAAGCTTGCAGGTATACCCGATGATGTTGCTAAGAAGAAGGTCTTCCCTTTATCTTTGAAGGGAGACGCATTGATATTGTATAGGCTATGTGATGATATGAGATCATGGGACTATAAAAGATTGAAGTTGGAATTTCATCAAAAGTATTACCCTATGAATCTTGTTCATCGTGATCGCAATTATATATATAATTTCTGGCCTCGCGAAGGAGAAAGCATCACTCAAGCTTGGGGGAGGCTTAAATCAATGTTATATTCATGCCCCAATCATGAGCTCTCAAGAGAAATGATTATTCAAATTTTATATGCTCGGCTTTCTGATAACAATCGCACCATGCTCGATACTTCTTGTGCTGGCTCTTTTATGATGAAGACTATTGAATTCAGATGGAATTTATTGGATAGAATTAAATGCAACTCTGAATATTGGGACCTCGACGAAGGTAAGGAGTCAGGTATGAGACCTAAATTTGATTGTGTTAAATCTTTTATGGACACCGATATTTTCCGTAAGTTTAGCACTAAATATGGACTTGGCTCTGAGATAGTAGCCTCTTTTTGTGAATCCTTTGCTACTTATGTTGATCTCCCTAAGGAGAAGTTGTTTAAATATAATCCTCCCATAGAAGTAAAAGTAGCTGCACCTATTAAAGTTGAAGAAAAGACTGTCACTTATAATGATCCTATTGTTCCTACTTCTTATATTGAGAAACCACCTTTCCCTGTTAAAATAAAGGATCATGCTAAAGCTTCAACTGTTGTTCATAAAAGCAATATTAGAACTTATACACCTCCTGAGCAAGTTAAAGTAGAACCTAATATTGCTATTGTTAAAGATCTCTTGTCTGATAATATAGATGGGCATGTTATTCAGTTCGAAGGTGAAACTGCTAGAATTGCTAAACCTTGTGATAAATATAAACATAGACATGTGGTAGGCGTGCCTGTTGTTTCTGTTAAAATAGGAAATCATTGTTATCATGGCTTATGTGATATGGGTGCTAGTGCTAGTGTAATACCTATTGACTTATACGAAGAAATTAAGAATGAAATTGCACCTGTTGAGTTAGAAGGTATTGATGTCACAATTAAACTTGCCAATAGAGATACTATTTCACCAATTGGAATTGTTAGAGATGTTGAAGTCTTGTGTGGGAAAACTAAATATCCTGCTGATTTTCTTGTTCTTGGTTCCCCACAAGATAGTTTTTGTCCCATTATATTTGGTAGACCCTTCTTAAATACTGTCAATGCTACCATAGATTGCACAAAGAATGTTGTTACTATTGGCTTGGATGATATGGTTCATGAGTTTAATTTCTCTAAATTTAGTAAACAACATCATGAGGAAGAATTACCTAGTAAGGATGAAATTATTGGTCTTGCTTCTATTACCGTACATCCTAGTGATCCTTTAGAACACTATTTGCTAGACCGTGAAAATGATATGTTCATGAATGAAAGAAGGGAAATAGATGAAGTATTCTTTAAACAGGAACCTATTCTGCAACACAATTTGCCTGTTGAAATTTTAGGGGATCCTCCTCCACCCAAGGGAGATCCCGTGTTTGAGCTTAAACCTTTGCCTGATAATCTTAAATATGCTTATCTTGATGAAAAGAAGATATATCCTGTTATTATTAGTGCTAACCTTTCTGAGCATGAAGAAGAAAGATTATTGAAAACTCTGAAGAAGCATCATGCTGCTATTGGATATACTCTTGATGATCTTAAGGGCATTAGTCCCACTCTATGTCAACATAAAATAAATTTGGAAGCAGATGCCAAACCAGTTCGTGATCCTCAACGACGTCTGAATCCTAAAATGAAAGAAGTGGTATGAAAAGAAATACTAAAGCTTCTGGAGGCAGGTATAATCTATCCCGTTGCTGATAGTGAGTGGGTAAGTCATGTCCATTGTGTCCCTAAGAAGGGAGGTATTACTGTTGTTCCTAATGATAAAGATGAGATTCCACAAAGAATTATCACAGGTTATAGGATGGTAATTGATTTCCGCAAATTAAATAAAGCTACTAAGAAAGATCATTACCCCTTACCTTTTATTGATCAAATGCTAGAAAGATTATCCAAACATACACACTATTGCTTTCTAGATGGTTATTCTGGTTTCTCTCAAATACCTGTGTCGGCTAGAGATCAATCAAAGATTACTTTTACATGCCCTTTTGGTACTTTTGCTTATAGACGTATGCCTTTTGGTTTATGTAATGCACCTGCTACCTTTCAAAGAAGCATGATGGCTATATTCTCTGACTTTTGTGAAAAGATTTGTGAGGTTTTCATGGACGACTTTTCCGTCTATGGTTCCTATTTTGATGATTGCTTGAGCAATCTTGATCGAGTTTTGCAGAGATGTGAAGAAACTAATCTTGTCTAGAATTGGGAAAAGTGCCACTTTATGGTTAATGAAGGTATTGTCTTGGAGCATAAAGTTTCTGAAAGAGGTATTGAAATTGATAAAGCCAAGGTTGATGCTATTGAAAAGATGCCATGTCCCAAGGACATCAAAGGTATAAGAAGTTTCCTTGGTCACGCCGGATTTTATAGGAGGTTCATTAAGGACTTCTCAAAAATTTCTCGGCCTCTGAATAATTTATTGCAAAAAAATATACCATTTGTCTTTGATAATGATTGTGTAGAAGCATTTGAAATACTTAAGAAAGCATTAGTCACTGCACCTGTTGTTCAGCCACCTGATTGGAACCTACCCTTTGAAATTATGTGTGATGCTAGTGATTATGCTGTAGGTGCTGTTCTAGGGCAAAGAGTTGATAAGAAATTAAATGTTATTCATTATGATAGTAAGACTCTATACAATGCTCAAAGAAATTATGCTACTACTGAAAAAGAGCTTTTAGCAGCTGTGTTTGCTTGTGATAAGTTCAGATCTTATATTGTTGATTCTAAAGTAACTATTCAAACTGATCATGCTGCTATTAAATACCTTATGGAAAATAAACATGCTAAGCCTAGACTTATTAGATGGGTTCTCTTGCTACAAGAATTTGATTTGCATATTGTTGATAGAGTGTTGATTACTCCTTGTAGTTGATGCTAGTTGGTTTATTTGGTGAAAGATCATATGTTCAGATCCTATATGCATATTATTACCCCTCTGATTATGAAAATGAATATGCTTTGTGAGTAATTACGTTCGTTCATGAGGACAAGGGAGAAGTCTTGTTATTAGTAGTCATGTGAATTTGGTATTCGTTTGATATTTTGATAAGATGTATGTTGTCTAGCCTCTAGTGGTGTTATGTGAACGTCGACTACATAACACTTCACCATCATTTGGGCCTAGAGGAAGGCATTGGGAAGTAATAAGTAGATGATGGGTTGCTAGAGTGACAGAAGCTTAAACCCTAGTTTATGCGTTGCTTCGTAAGGGGCTGATTTGGATCCATATGTTTCATGCTATGGTTAGGTTTACCTTAATACTTCTGTTGTAGTTGCGGATGCTTGCAATAGAGGTTAATCATAAGTGGGATGCTTGTCCAAGTAAGGAAAGTACCCAAGCACCGGTCCACCCACATATCATATTATCAAAGTATCGAACGCGAATCATATGAACATTATGAAAACTAGCTTGACGATATTCCCATGTGTCCTCGGGAGCGCTTTTCCTATTATAAGAGTTTGTTCCGGCTTGTCCTTTGCTATAAAAGGATTGGGCCATCTTGCTGTACTTTATTTACTTTTGTTACTTGTTTCTCGTTACAATTTATCCTATCACAAAACTATCTGTTACCACTTATTTTAGTACTTGCAGAGAATACCTTGCTGAAAACCGCTTATCATTTCCTTCTGCTCCTCGTTGGGTTCGACACTCTTACTTATCGAAAGGACTATAATAGATACCCTATACTTGTGGGTCATCAATGCATAGCAACGAGAGGGGAGAGTGTTTTCCATGTACCCTCGTAGACCGAAAGCGGAAGCGTTAGCACAACGCGGTTGATGTAGTCGTATGTCTTCACGATCCGACCGATCAAGTACCGAACGCACGGCACCTCCGAGTTCTGCACACGTTCAACTCGATGACGTCCCTCGAACTCCGATCCAGCCGAGTGTTGAGGGAGAGTTTCGTCAGCACGACGGCGTGGTGACGATAATGATGTTCTACCGACGCAGGGCTTCACCTAAGCACCGCTACGATATGATCGAGGTGGATTATGGTGGAGGGGGCACCGCACATGGCTAAGAGATCAAGAGATCAATTGTTGTGTCTATGGGGTGCCCCCTGGCCACGTATATAAAGGAGTGGAGGAGGGGAGAGGCCGGCCCTCTCTATTCCCCCTTTCCTAGTAGAACTAGGAGTCCTTCCAAGTAGTAGGAGTAGGAGAGAAGGAAAGGGAAACGAGAAGAGAAGGAAGGAGGGGCGCAGCCCTTCCCCCTAGTCCAATTCGGACTAGGCCTTGGGGGGCGCGCGGCCTGCCTTTCTCTCTTTCCCCTAAAGCCCAATAAGTCCCATACACTCCCCGGCGAATTCCCGTAAGTCCCCCGGTACTTCGATAAATGCCCGAATCACTCGGAACCTTTCTGATGTCCGAATATATTCGTCCAATATATCGATCTTTACGTCTCAACCATTTCGAGACTCCTCGTCATGTCCCCGATCTCATTCGGGACTCCGAACTACCTTCGGTACATCAAAACACATAAACTCATAATATAATCGTCATCGAACTTTAAGCATACGGACCCTACGGGTTCGAGAACTATGTAGACATGACCGAGACACGTCTTCGGTCAATAACCAATAGCGGAACCTGGATGCTCATATTGGCTCCTACATATTCTACGAAGATCTTTATCGGTCAAACCGCATAACAACATACGTTGTTCCCTTTGTCATCGGTATGTTACTTACCCAAGATTCGATCGTCGGTATCTCAATACCTAGTTCAATCTCGTTACCAGAAAGTCTCTTTACTCGTTCTGTAATACATCATCCCGCAACTAACTCATTAGTTGCAATGCTTGCAAGGCTTATAGTGATGTGCATTACCGAGTGGGCCTAGAGATACCTCTCTGACAATCGGAGTGACAAATCCTAATCTCAAAATACGCCAACCCAACAAGTACCTTCGGAGACACCTGTAGAGCACCTTTATAATCACCCAGTTACGTTGTGACCTTTGATAGCACACAAAGTGTTCCTCCGGTAAACGGGAGTTGCATAATCTCATAGTCATAGGAACATGTATAAGTCATGAAGAAAGCAATAGCAACAAACTAAACGATCAAGTGTTAAGCTAACGGAATGGGTCAAGTCAATCACATCATTCTCCTAATGATGTGACCCCGTTAATCAAATGACAACTCTTTGTCTATGGCTAGGAAACATAACCATCTTTGATCAACGAGCTAGTCAAGTAGAGGCATACTAGTGACACTCTGTTTGTCTATGTATTCACACATGTATCATGTTTCCGGTTAATACAATCCTAGCATGAATAATAAACATTTATCATGATATAAGGAAATAAATAATAACTGTATTATTGCGTCTAGGGCATATTTACTTCAATCAATAACATGCGACATATCAGAATGAATAGCATAAGCAGGTGTAGGTGTCGCAAGCTTACTCATAACAGAAGGTGAATCAAGTGCAGAGCTAGATGGCAGTTCCTTACCTCCCCTCGTAGTTGAAGGATAGATCTTGGTTTTTGGATCTCTCAAGTTCTTCATGGTGTTCAGCAGATATAAATCCCAAGTGACTCAAAGAATAGAGCTATGCTCCCCGGCAACGGCGCCAGAAATTAGTCTTCATAACCCACAAGTATAGGGGATCGCAATAGCTTTCGAGGGTAGAGTATTCAACCCAAATTTATTGATTCGGCACAAGGGGAGCCAAAGAATATTCTCAAGTATTAGCAGCTGAGTTGTCAATTCAACCACACCTGGAAACTTAGTATCTGCAGCAAAGTGTTTAGTAGCAAAGTAATATGATAGTGATGGTAACGGTAATAAAAGAGTAATGAAAGCAAAGTAATGTTTTTGGTATTTTGTAGTGATTGTAACAATAGCAACGGAAAAGTAAATAAGCGTAAACCAGTATATGGAAAGCTCGTAGGCATTGGATCAATGATGGATAATTATGCCGGATGCGGTTCATCATGTAACAGTCATAACATAGGGTGACACAGAACTAGCTCCAATTCGTCAATGTAATGTAGGCATGTATTCCGAATATAGTCATACGTGCTTATGGAAAAGAACTTGCATGACATCTTTTGTCCTACCTCCCGTGGCAGCGGGGTCCTAATGGAAACTAAGGGATATTAAGGCCTCCTTTTAATAGAGAACCAGAACAAAGCATTAGCACAAAGTGAATAGATGAACTCCTCAAACTACGGTCATCACCGGTAAGTATCCCGATTATTGTCACTTCGGGGTTAACGGATCATAACACATAATAGGTGACAATAGACCTGCAAGATAGGATCTAGAACTCTCATATATTGATGAAAACATAATAGGTTCAGATCTGAAATCATGGAACTCGGGCCCTAGTGACAAGCATTAAGCATAGCAAAGTCATAGCAACATCAATCTCAGAACATAATGGATACTAGGGATCAAACCCTAACAAAACTAACTCGATTACATGGTGAATCTCATCCAACCCATCACCGTCCAGTAAGCCTACGATGGAATTACTCACGCACGGCGGTGAGCATCATGAAATTGGTGATGGAGGATGGTTGATGATGACGACGGCGATGAATCCCCCTCTCCGGAGCCCCGAACGGACTCCAGATCAGCCCTCCCGAGAGGTTTTAGGGCTTGGCGGCGACTCTGTATCGTAAAACGCGATGATTTCTTCTCTCTTATTTTTTCTCCCCGAAAGCAGTTATATAGAGTTGGAGTTGGAGTCGGGGGGTCTCCAGGGGGCCCATGAGGTAGGGGGCGCGCCCTGGGGGGGCGCCCCCCACCCTCGTGAGAAGGGTGTGGGCCCCCTGGTCTTCATCTTTGGCGAGATTTTTTTATTATTTATTGTAAGATATCCCGTGGAGTTTCAGGTCATTCCGAGAACTTTTGTTTTCTGCACATAAAACAACATCATGGCAATTCTGCTGAAAACAGCGTCAGTCCGGGTTAGTTCCATTCAAATCATACAAGTTAGAGTCCAAAACAAGGGCAAAAGTGTTTGGAAAAGTATATACGTTGGAGACGTATCACTCAACAATAATCCGTTCACCCACCGTAAAATACTTATGCTCTTGAGAGAAGCCACTAGTGAAACCTATGGCCCCTGGGTCTATCTTCATCATATTAATCCTCCAATACTTAGTTATTTCCTTTGCTTTTTTACTTTGCTTTTATTTTACTTTGCGTATTTATCACAAAAATACCAAAAATATTATCTTATCATATCTGTCAGATCTCACTCTCGTAAGTGACCGTGAAGGGATTGCCAACCCCTTATCGCGTTGGTTGCGAGGAGTTATTTGTTTTGTGCAGGTACGAGGGACTTGCGCATAGCCTCCTACTGGATTGATACCTTGGTTCTCAAAAACTGAGGGAAATACTTATGCTACTTTGCTGCATCATCCTTTCCTCTTCAAGGAAATCCAACGCAGTGCTCAAGAGGTAGCAATGCGCCTCCATTACCTACCCCGCGCGATGCATGCTGCATACGTGGCTAAGGATAAGGGCGCGCTATGGGAAGAGTAAATTGGCAGTTTCTACCCGTGCATTAAAGTTATCCACATGCCATCACTGGAGAGGCCCCACCATTATTGGGTTTACACCACGCACGGGGAAACCAGAAACTGGCCCAGAATCAAGGCTGATGAAGTAGCAACGGAAAACTCAAGGGGCCAACCCCTTCAGCAACCTTGCCTGTGCACTTATTAGGCCCTACCCTGATGACGCTCAGCAGCATGTTCGGGGCAGGCCCAGGGGCTTCTGTCGGTGCAACAAACCCTGGGTCTGTTGCCCAGACTGTGCACAGGCACAAGATCAAGATTGAAACACCGACCCAAGACATGGATTGAAGGACTAAGGGATTTGAAGAACCAACACGCAGTACAGAGAGACCAAGGTCGAGCCAGAAGAGTAAGATACCAGCAAGAGAAGGGCCTCCCTTGCCGGGCAGGCGAGCCCGGCAAGGGGCAAGGACACCACAAGAAGCAGGCAACCAAGGTACCCCGACAAGGTCTGCCAGGGCACGTGGGGGCAGAACGACCCCACCAACCACTCAAGCACGAACAAAGTTTTAAATTGCGGGCGAAAAGTGCGCTATCGCGGTGCAATCACGGCTGGGGGGCCTCCCCGCGAGGAGAAGCCCAATTTTCCGCTATCTGACGCTATGACCGCGATTGCCGCGCGAAACGTCGCTAAATTGGTTAGTTGTCGCTGCATTTTCGCCCGATCGTCCGAGATTCCATTTTAACGGGCCGAAATAGAGGCCCAGCCAGATTCTAGCCCATGTGAATCCAGAAAACCTAGCGTCACTCAGTCATTCCGTCAGATCTCGTTCCTATCTCTCCCTCCCCTCTCAAAAGTTGCGGCGGCTGGGCGGCTCTTCACAGCTGTGCTCGGCGGGCCGGAGGCAGCAACGGGCAAGGTGGCGACCAACGCTCCACGCAACTTGCCGCGTTCGTCACTGGCGATGAGGAGCCTCTTCGCCACTGCACCACGCCCGTTTCCAACTTCACTCCATCGCTAGTAGGAACCTGCTGTCCATGGTGCATGGTGCAGACATCTGTTTCTGCACCGTTAGACAAACTTACGTGGTGATCTAGTGATACTTGTTTGTTATAGTCCTCGAGACCTTGAATTTCTGCTGCTTTTGTCTGAATTTATACTGAAAGTACTCTGTTTTTCTGCAGAAAGTCCCCTGTCTCTGATTCCCGCTAAATGTCTTAGCGGCCGCTATTGCCCGCTATAGCGGCTGTAGCGTCTGGCAAAAGCAGCCGCGAAATGGTTTAGCCCACGATTTAAAACTTTGAGCACGACCCACGTCGTCAATCAGTGCGGTGTCAAGCCGCGAGATGATTAAGTGGAAGTCATTCGGCACATGGCAGCCGTTTCCTATAGAAGAAACCACCCGTCCTGCGACGTGTCAAGAGAACAGGCGCGGAGCTGGCAAGATAGCCCGGCAAGCGTTGCCGGGCGACCAGTGATGTGACACTAAGCGATGCATTTAATGCGCCCTGTCATCCAGCAGAGTTAGGTATGATAGCACTGTTTGCTATCATATCAGTGGATAATGATTACTTTGCCATTGTGGTGACCCCTTAATCTATAAAAGGAGGCCCATGGCACTGGTATGAGGTTGTTGGAAAGTTGAAGAACGCAGGCCACCATACGCGCGTGGTCGCTGCGGTCTCGAGGCAAACCCTGTCGGGCAAGTGTACTACGCATCACCACGCTCATTCCACCATCAATCCACCAAAACGGAAGTAGGGTCTTACGCCTCGCGGCGGCCCGAACCTAGGTAAATTGCCTGCGTGCTCTCTGCCGCGCTGCTGTACACTGGTCTGCTCTTTGTGCAACGCGACATCCCCTGCCGAACCAGTAAGGGGCCACCCGGTCCCATAGGTGGCCGCGGATATCCCGCGACGCCCCCACTCCGGTATTAGTTAAATTAGGGTTTAGTTGTAGTTAGTAAGATATTAGGAATTAGGGTTACTTAGCATAACATTCGAAATTTTTAAACAAACATATATTTTTCTCATTGCATTTTCATTCAACATAGAGATATTTTACATAGTGCAACATAATTTAACGAAATTTAAACTTATAATGAAATTTTATGAACAAAATCTAAAAGAATGAAGAAATTTTGTGGCAATGAATCGCAAATGTTTTAAGTGCTTGCCAAGTTTCATGAGGGAATGACATTCGTGGAAGTCGTGGCAAAAAACAATCTATTTTCGAGTGTTGATTGTTTTTTGCCACGATTTCCATGAATGTCATTCCCTGATGAAACTTTGCAAGCACTTAAAACATTTGTCATTCTTTGCCACCATTTTTTTGAATTGTTTATTTTTTTTTTAGATTTTCCTGTTCATAGTGGTATGATAAGAGCTAAAACTCGGATGGGCACTTACCAACACTTCTGTCATAAATGCAGGTGACATTGACATACAGATGATGTTTTTCCAAACATTTTGGTATATTATTCACATTTTTCTGATTTAGTATGAATTAGTTCTGGTGTTTTCAAAATGACAGTCAAACGGTCAAAGGGCAAAAGCACAAGACGACAAAGTGGGTTGGACAAGACCACGTGTTTTAAAAAACTAGGGGCAATCCTGTTGAGGGGGACACAACTAAGGGTATGAATACAATTATCCCATTATTATATGGTGTGTGTGGAAAAAAGTGTCATGCATGTATAAGAGTTGAACTATGAAAAAGGCACTACGACTTGAACAAAAATGGTGTGAAATTGGAAGAATATTGGTAATTTTACTAGAAGGTGAAAAATCAGCAGCATATGGTAACTATGGTACAAAATGCAGGGTATTTACACATAGAGGTCACGTCCGTGGATTCAAATTCTCCTGGAATCGCCTTGGTAATTTTGGTTGAAATTATAACTGTCCTAATTTTTGCTGCAACTGCCCTCGAAATTTCTGTAGAAATTGTAACTGGATTGATATTATCTTTAACCATAAGTTCAAATAGTGGCAAAATAAATGACCTCAATACACAAAGGGGTCACCTACAGGGATTCGAACCTATCCCCGCAAATCTATTAGAGTTGCTCTATTCAATTCAATAGTCGTTAAAAATATGCAGGAGAGGTATGGGATATTTTCAAAAATCCGTCCCAGGAAATGGACAGGAGGGGTACTGGGGGTAATGGAAAATCCACCCCAGAAATTTCGCAGGTTTGCGACCAATCCACTACTGTAACATGAATCACATACAAGTGGTTGAACAGGGCGGATAATGATTGTTTCGCCGAAACAAATCTGTAGTACTCAATCCCTTTCCTCTCACGCGCATCACAAAATAGAACTTGCAAAATAACATGGGATTCAAGGACGTGGCCGGAATAAATCCACACCGCCGCCTGATCCACCCCACCGCTCACTCCCCTCTCCCTCCCCTCGCTCATCGAAGCAACATAATAGAAAATACTAGGGTCTCCACTGTCAGGAAAACCATGAGTAAATGCACTTGATTAGTGGATGGTGCTCACCTTTCGCTTTAGGCGACCCTAGCTGAGAATCTCCGCCGCCGAGAGATTCGTCCACGGACTCGCCGCAAACCACCGCATCGATGACTAAACGCGAAAGAGAAATGTTGAGGAATGTGGAAGAGGGAGTGGTGTGGTTCCCAAAACCGAATCATGTAGTGTAGAGTTGATGAAATTTGCGTAGTAGTTTCCGATATGAGATTTATTGCGTTAGGCGGAGGTTTCCAGTGAGCAAAGTTAAGGAGTCGGCCGATTTTAGGTGGTCCCAGTCTATCATGAGCAAAGTGGTCGCACACCACCCATCGGGGAAAAGAATAATTGTGTCGCCCTATGCCTCACCCCCGCTTCTCAACTGCACGCCCAGTCCCGAACGTAGGATGGTGATCGGAGGGTGTGCTAGTCATTCGTTGCTAAGACTAAAATCCTAGCATTTGCCAAATAGTCTTTGCGAAATATTATATGTGTACAGAGAAATAAAATTCAGATGCCAGGTATTGATAGGCTATCAGGATATTAGAGTCGGACATCGGATAATTTGTAGCATTAAAGCATACACAGCCAGGCGGCTCAAACAACACTTATACGCTCAGGCGGATGGCCCAGTCACTGACCGGTAAAAAAATCACCCAGATGGACATGTCGTACCGGCCCTAAACGCCCGGGCTGCTTGACACCCCTCGTATCCAGTCCAAATCACGGGCGAATATGGGGATGCCTGAGTGCCCGACGCGTCCGCCATGTTGAATCCATCCCATGCTGGCCGACTACGAACCGACACATAATCGCTCCATGGAGCAAACCCTAGCCACTCCATTTGCTCTGCCCCTAAGCACCTATCCAGCGATCTCTGCATGACGGGCAGCGGAACCGAGTCCACCGTCACCTGATCTAGGGATTGGGACCTCATCCCAGTCGGGCCCGAAGTGGTGATGACCGTTCGCGTTGCACTCCGCCGCGCTCGCAAGGAGAACGCCTGATAGCTGTCGGACTCGATCTGGTGGGAATCCATAGCGTCCGCCCGAATGGCGCTTCGGTCTGACGCGAGGCGTGTCGCCGCTGCCTCGATCGATGGAGGCGGTGCGGTCCGTCTGGCGTCCCAAAGCCATGGCGAAAGTGCTGCCCCTTCGTTGGCGCGCCGATTCGGAGGTCCTCCGAGGCCCGTCCACTGAGGCTATGGCGCGACGTGTCCGTCGTGCGAGGCAGAAGGCACATGAGGCTGTGGTGGACGTCGGCGAGGAGAAGTCGCACTCTCCGATGTTAGTACGGGTGGCCGCCATCCCCTGGCCCCACAACCGCGTTGTCCTGGACGTGTCAGGCTCCAACCACGACGGATACATCGTCACCTCACATTGACCAGCGACATGCAGGCCACGGGCTCCAATGAGGAAGAGTAGAGCATGGGACACAACGATGCCTTGAGTGCAGTGAGTCGGGTGCATGTCCCATGTCCTACTCTATCGTGCTGGAGGGACACAACCAACCGCCTGACATGGATAGGGCGGATGGGCTCCGCTCAAGATTATGCTTCACGTTGCATGTAATTGTATGAATTTGGGGATTTGTAACTGAGTTATCCAGTTGTGAAAGGTGTGACCGATCACAAACTGCGGACACGTCTGTCTGCGGGCGTTTGAGAGGCCGGATTTTGTGTATCGGGCCGTAGATGCTCTTAAGTGTCGATGATTCAAGGTATGAGTGTATACGACTCAAAGTTGAAATGGATCAATTATAATGCACCAGAGTGTGGCTAAGTCTCAGTCAACTACCATCTAATCAAGTCTCAGTCAAATAATAATCTATAAAAAAGAAAAAAAGAAATCTGAAAAATAAAAGTTTGCACGGATCTCAATGCAAGACCTCATGTGTATACTAAAATTTAACAAGAATGAATGCATTATTCATGGAGGTTCGTAACCGAGAAGTTGGTAGTACCATCCATCATCACAATCTCTATAACCTATCCCAGATCTCCTGCTCCCTCGCCATCGACCTTCCCGGCTTCGGCAGCTGGGGCACGTACGCTGACGAGGACGCGTTTGACTTGCAGTTCTCATGAAGGCTCTCAGCCAAGTGCTGCTGATGCGGCTGCACAGTGGAGGAGCCAGATGCTGACGCCGATGCACATGATGACGTGTCCGTGGTCGGGAACTCGAGAGCCGCGACATCGTAGGCACGCAACCTCAGCAGCGGTATCGAAGGTTCCGAGCCACTTGCGCACAGCATGGTGCGGGTCGTGGAGATCCGCCGCCCATATACCCCACGGCCGCCGACGCACGCCCCTGAACTTGCTCCCTCTCCTCCTTCGCTTGATCTTCCCCACGCCGCCATCCTTTAGGCCCTGTTTGGCACACGAGGTTTTCAAGCCCCAAAAGGACTGGGATTTTGAGATTAGGTGAATCCCTTCCCTTCACCAATCCCCTACATTCCCTCCCATCCCAGCCCCCACACCCCCTTGCGTGCACAACAGAGTAAAAATGAGATTTTTATCACAACAACACAACAAATTTGTTCGACTACACCATCATTTTGCACGACTTGAATAAAATAAAATGAGAATTATGTTACTTTTATCACAATAATTCATACTGGCAGCGGTTCATCACAACAATTCATCATGGCAGCAGATCATAAAAAAATTGATCCACATTTGAGTGGCAGAAACACCCAAAATCATGTTACTCTTATCATTAGGTCGCCTTCATTTTACACTCTTGGGAGCAAGCTTCTTTCTCGGCTGAAAAAATGATGGTGGTGTGAGGGGACACTCAAATCATACATCAAACATTCAAGCAGAACCATGTATATTTTAATATGGACATGTCGAAAAAGATGTACAAAAAACTACAATTACTTTCTTGCTGATTTCCTAACAGTATGGTCCAGTTTCTTCCTGTTATTCAAATAAGTATGCAGACAAAGCATTCATTCACAAGAAAAACAAGTATGTTCTAAGCTAATCAGGAATAGAGGGGGTTGAAGAACTTTGCTGATTGCCATATGGTACCTGTAAAAAAAGACCATCTCATATCCAAAGACTGTCAGCTAGGCTCCTTCTCTGGACCAAAGCACCACAAGGCAGAAAAGTGCTTGTGTGACTGAAAGTCTGAAACAGAGGAAGAACAGAGTGTATGCAGTCAACTACCACAAGGCAGAAAATAACTTCCTGTTACTTGCACTATATGGAGATTGAGTAAGAACAGATTCTGCACAAACAATGGGAGTAACTGAATCGAGACAGACACGGGAATCGAGACGTCCCCACGGCCGGAGTCGCACCAAAGGGCGGCGTTGAAGGCTCAGGTGCAGCGTGGGGACGACGGTGATGAGTGCGCGGAGGAAGAGGGAGTTCTCCTGCTCGGAGTTCGGGCGTTGGAACGCGCTCCAGCCTCGGCACCATGACGTGCACTCGTGCAGCTCAGCTGTGACGTACCGTACGTACGTGGTCAGGTCGGCGTCGCAAGGAAGTTTTGCTTTCATGTGCTGTCTGGTTGACCTATTCTCAGTGATGTGTTTAAGGTGGTCTGATGCCGCCGTGCCTTTTACAGTACTCCTGTAGTATAGAGAGTTCATCGCCGCGCACAAATTTTAAAGGACGAGCTTCTGGACACGTTCTTGTGGTGGGAACGGTGGTGTGGAAAACAGGAGAGCGAGTGTGGATAGGCCTGGATGGATGATTAAGCAGATCCTCACTGCTAACGGCTGTTTACAACTGTTCACACATATTATGCTGTTAATTTTTCCTTATTTAGCGAAAGACCGTTTGACCATAGGTGGCGGTTTTGACCAAAATACAATGATGAGCATGGTTCCACAAACACCCAATATAATAAGTAAATAAAAAACAAAACAAAAATCCAACAATTTTAAAACTTTAGGTTACAAAACTCTGGTCAACTGTTCTACTCACATGTGAAGTTTCACGAAGAAATGACTACCTTAGCGATGAAAACAAATTCGGACCTCCAAATTACTTGAAACAATGGTCTTTTCTATAAGCATCAATTTTATCTTCTTGCCTAAAATACCACAGATGTTATTTGCTCATGAAACTCCACGTGAGTATAACACTCAATCATTCATCATACAAAAATATCAGAACTGTTTAATTTTTACTACTCCCAGCCCCCAGTTAATATGGATCAAAGAGAGTAGCGTTTACTTATTTACTTTTTCTATTTATAATGGGTGTGCGTGGAACCATGTTCCAAAAATCCGTGTCCACGATTTGAAACCCTTCTTACATCAGAGATGGCGAACACTAAACACTGTACAGTGCCAGTAAACAGAAACACCGTCTTGCATTTTATTTCAGAAACCCCGCGACCTCGCGCGCTGTGTGTTGAACCGAACGCTGACAGAGGACTCGTAGACTTTGACCCCCAACTTGTTTAGGATGAATGGAATACTCAGAGCTCCCAGCGGCATGGGGTGTGAAAGCGAAACTGCTTGTTCATTTGTATATGCATCGAAAGGCAAAGCTTTCACACATGCCTATAGTATAATCCGCCAAATGCCTGGTTCTCAGATGTAGATGGACAAACGCTACCACTTGGTCGTAAAAGATCAAGGCCTGAAAGAAATGGTTGAACACGAGCCGGCCTGAAAAGCAACGGCCGTTCCGGTCCAAAAAGATCACTTGGTACGTCTCTTGATCCACCTCGCATATGCGGTAGCTGGGCCGACCCAGCGTCGACCTGAGAAGACAAGCTCGAGTTGCAGAAATTCGCACGGGCATGCAGGTGTGGAAGCAAACACCTGCCAGCCAAATCTTGTATGGCCGCTCGATTGCCTCACGATTCGTAAAGTAGTTACATCCCACACAAGAGCACAACAAGTTTTATGTTCCGGTCATTGAAACTTACCGTTTTTCATTTGAAACTATGACTTTCTCATTTGGCTCTTACCAATTTTCACAAATAAGATTTTAAGACCTTTTTTTGTCAGTCGTAGGCACAAAAATTGTGATTTTATGAGTTGCTCTACTAACTTTCAAGAGTTGAAACTCCTGGCCATCGGCGCGCGGCTCCGGCTGCTCGCGACGACCGCCGCAACGCGCGGCGCGACGACGCCGACGACCGCGACGACGTCCGCGGTAGAGATGGCTCAAGAGGTCAGACGGGGTGGGGCGACCGCATCCGCCGGTCTCTCTCCCGCAACGCGCGGGGTGGACCAGGACCGCTCCCGTGATCGCTCTGGTGGTGGCCGCCGCCACGATGTCGCGCCCACGGGTATGCTTGCGGCAATCACCACCAGGGACGAGGTCAGAGGACGCAGCCCGGTGCGTCAGGCGTCTCCACGATCTGGCCGCCGTCTCTCCCGCGACAACTTCACGCCGCCCAACTCCCCGACGTCGGTGCTACCATCAACGCCTGGTTCTAAGCATGGCGGCTCGGCTGCATCCTCGATGTTCGCGGCGGCGCGGGGCGCCGTCATGATCTGCGCTCCAGCTCACCTCGTCTCCCCGCTGCCATCGCTTTCCCCGGCTCGCCCCTGGCTTCGAGGCATCCCCGACCTCGACGACACCGCCGCCACTGCCGCTGGCGCCATCCCACACCCCTGCCGCCCTGTGGCCACGGTGCTGGTGCCGGAAGACACCGCTCCTCTGTTTCTGCCGTGCCCTGAGCCTATCATCGCGGAACCCCAAGGGCTTCCTTACCGCTGATGGCTGCGGAGCGGCGCAAGACGATGGCGGGGATGGACATTGCTCGTGATGGCACCGGTGGTCTATCTCTTCGTTGTTCCAGTGCTCGGCTACGCAAAGGAGGAAGTCGCAAGGCCATTCCGGCTGCCAAGGCGGCAGAACTACTGGTTTGCCGTAACCTGGGCATTGTCCAGGATGGCGAGGATGTCACTGAATGGGCTCTGCTGCAGCTCTCGACCATGTTCAAGGAGCAGTTGCCTCTAGACGTGCTGGCGGCCTTGAGGGCCCTTTTCAAGGTCGATGATGTGCAGGCAACAGCGGTGGAGGACGCGCTCATCAACCACGGCGGCGCAGATGGCCTGGACCATGAGGTGGTCTCTGGCGATGCGGCGAGGCAGACACCAGAAGAATAGATTGATGCTCCAGCTCTATGCCCGTGCAACCTTAGTTTTAAATGTTAGTTCATCTTTGGTTAGCTTGTGTGCTCCTCTGTGTTTGTTACCTAGGATGGGCATGTCCATCGAGGGTTGCTACTCGGTTCGTGGTTGCAGTGCCGACTGCTAGTTATTCCTACCTTAGCTCTTGCCTCTGTGTCTCCATGGTAACAATATGTTAGAGCAACCTGTGAACATGCTAAGCTAGAACGTCAGGGGATTAAATGATCCAGATCGTCGGGCTACGGTCAATGAAACTATTTCCGCATCATCGTGCCAGATCGTTTGCTTGCAAGAGTCTAAGCTTGAAAATATCGATTGCTACACAACGGCCTTCCTGGGAAGGCAAAGGCTAAAAAGGTTTGCCCAAAGACCTGCCTCTGGAACTAGAGGAGGGATCCCGCTCCTTTGGGATGAGCTTGTCGTGGATGTGAGCAACATCACCCTCACGACGTACTACCTTTCAGCAATGATACATGTCAAGGGCACCGAGGTGCATTTCAAACTAACAACAGTCTATGGCCCGACCGATCCTGCATGCAAGGATGTGTTCTTCAACGAACTTGTCAGCCAAAAGCCACCAAATGGGGTGATGTGGCTAGCCAATGGGGACTTCAACCAAATCATTCGTGCTAGCGACAAGAATAAAAGAAATGTTAATAGGAGCCGCATAAACCGCTTCCGGGCCGCCCTTAACACTTGTGAATTGCAAGAGATTCATCTTCAAAATAGGTGTTTCACATGGAGTAATGAACGAGAAAACCCGACTTTGTGCAAGTTGGACACGTTCTTCTGCAATGCTGATTGGGATGTCCAATTCAGCACCCATGTTCTTCATGCTCTATCTTCTTCTCTATTGGACCACTGCCTCCTATTACTCGCAGATGATAGGGGGCCTCGGCGGCCTAGGGCATTCAAATTTGAAAATTTCTGGACCTCTATGCCAGGCTTCTTCGAGGTGGTGGAGAAGGCCTGGAATGAGCCATCAAACCACACCAAGCCATATCATGTGCTCCACCACAAGCTCAAAAAAACCGCCCTTCGCCCGTCGGAATGAAGTAGAGGCCTATTCTATAAGGGAAAGATCCACCTGCATGCTGCCCTGCTGGTGATCCTCCGGCTTGACCAAGCCCAAGAGGTGCGGACCCTTTCCGACGAGGAGAGAGACCTACGGACAAAGCTCAAGAGGAGGGTGGTTAGCCTTGCGGTAATTGAGAGGGCCCGCAAGAAACAATGCGAAAAAATGACCAACCTCAAGGAGGGTGACGCAAACACTAAATTTTTCCATCGACAGGTCAATGCTCGGAGATGGAAAAATCACATACATAGGCTAAAGCACAATCAAGGGTCGGTCACTGAGCATGAGATGAAAGAGGAGATTATTCATAGCCACTTCTCTAGCGTCATGGGGCAAGGGACCCCCAGTGCACTAGACCTCAACTGGGGGGAGCTAAATTTAGAGAAAATTGACTTGTCCACCTTGGACGACTGCATCACCGAGGAAGAGGTGACGGAGGCCATAAACGAGATGCCAAAGGATAAAGCGCCCGGGCCGGACGGGTTCAACGGCAGTTTTTTCAGTAAATGTTGGGGCACTATCAAAGGGGATGTGATGTGGGTGGTGCACCTCTTCCAGGCCTCCATGGAACCAACCTTCACTGGCTCAACTCGGCGAATGTGGTTTTGCTTCCCAAGAAGGATGGGGCGGAGGCCATTGCCGACTACAGACCGATTAGCCTCATAAACAGGATTGCAAAAATTATTGCAAAGATCCTAGCGATCCGACTACGACCTCACATGGATGTTTTAGTTTCCAATGCCCAGAGTGCCTTCATCAAGCGAAGGAGCATCCACGACAACTTCATGTATGTGCGGAATCTCGCACGCCGGCTACACAAAAGCAGGACTGCATCACTCCTCTTCAAACTTGACATCCGCAAGGCTTTTGATTCGGTGCGTTGGGAGTATATCCTCGATCTCCTGCGTAGGAGGGGTTTCCCATGCAAGTTCCGCAATTGGGTGGCTGCTCTCCTAAACTCATCATCATCCAGGATTCTCCTCAATGGGGTGCCCGGCCCCGCAATCTTCCACCGTTGCGGGTTCAGGCAAGTGGACCCCTTGTCACCTCTCCTATTTGTCATCTCTATCGACCTACTCCAACAACTTCTCGAATTGGCTACAAGAAAGGGGCTACTCCACAAGATCCGGGGTAGAGGCACTATCATGCGAACCTCCCTATATGCGGATGATGCTGCGGTATTCATGGCGCCCATTAAGAGAGACATTGACAACCTCGCCACCATCCTCAAAGGCTTTGGGGAGGTCTCAGGCCTCCAAACCAACTTCAACAAGAGCTCGTTCATCCCAATCAAATGTGCACACCTAAACCTCGAGCATATCACCCAAAGCTTGCCGGCGGTGAGGGCTTCTTTTCCGATGAGATACTTGGGGCTTCCACTCTCGGTGTGGCAACTCAAGAAAGTGGACTTTCAATTCCTAGAGGACAAGGCGGCGGCCAAGCTCATCCCATGGGAGGGTAACAACATTACCACCATCGGGCGCACCACACTTGTCAAATCTTCACTTGCCTCGCAAGTGGTCTATTACATCACACCGTTGATTGTCCCCCCGAGCATCCTACACAGCACAAACAAGATTGCGAGGGCATTCCTTTGGTCTGGCGCGGACAGGACGAATGGTGCCAAGTGCAAGGTCAACTGGGACATGGTCTGCCGACCTTTTGAGAGGGGAGGTCTCGGAGTACTGAACACAACTAAATTTGCAAGAGCCCTAAGACTGAGATGGCCTTGGTTCGAGTGGAAGGAACCAATGAGAATGTGGGTCAGCATGGGAAATCCTTGCGATGAGATGGACCTCAACCTCTTCTACGCATGCACAACAATCACGGTTGGTAATGGGGCGAGGACCCCCTTTTGGGAAGCTCCATGGGTTCAAGACCGGAAGCCTAAGGAAATCGCGCCTCTTATCTTCGAGGCATCCTCGAGGAAAAATTGGAAAGTCAAGGATGCGCTCCTCAATGATGCATGGATCTCCAAGATTAAGATCACGATAAGCTTCACCGTCGAGCACATTAGGCAGTTCATAAACCTTTGGACTCTCATCAATGGCTTTCATCTTGTGGAGCACGTCCAAGATGAAATCATCTGGAAGCACACTGAGAACAGGCAATACTCGTCGGCAAGCGCTTACTTGGCAGAATTCATGGGCTCCACACACTCTCTGATGCCACATGCGGTGTGGAAAGCCTGGACGCCGCCTAAAGTGAAGTTCTTCACGTGGTTGGCTATCCAAAGATAGGATTTGGACAGCTGACAGACTGGCAAAGCGTGGGTGGCCAAATTGCGACCTTTGCCCCCTATGCAAGCGTGTGCAAGAGTCCGACGCCCACCTCTTCTACAAATGTAGATTCACCATTCGCCTTTGGAATTTGGTCAATGAATGGCTACACCTTGAGCACCTTGACACTTCTACATGGCATCTTGAGCAATCTGCTAAAGATTGGTGGGTCAACCGCTCCAACATCTCCATGCCAAATTGCAAGGCCCCGGCTTCCCTTACCATGCTAATATCTTGGTCTATTTGGAATGAACAAAATGGGAGGGTCTTCCGCAACAAGTCCTCTCCGCCAACAATCTTGCTCAACAACATCAAGCTTGAAGCTAAACTCTAGGTCGCCGCGGGCGCAAAAAAGTTAGGGACCATCATTCCGGGAGAGTAAAATCCTTGTTGTTTGCGGGCCTGTAACAAAACATTCTTATCCTTCTTAATTAATATATGCTGCAAATCTTTTGCCCATTTCAAATATATATATATATATTCAAAATTAATCAAAACATATTAAAAATGGAACTTATTTGAAAGCCCTCGTCATAAAAAACACGAATATAAAGGAGATTTTAATTTGGATTTTTTATTCAAAAGATATGAAAGTTTGAAAATCGAAAGGCCCGCTCCCGCTCGAGTTGTCTCTAAAATCAGACATGTCGTGTGTATTATTGTCTGCTCCCTTCATTCCTTTATGCAAGGTGTATTATTTCGGTACAACAACCAAGTCACATAATTATGGACAAATTAGGATGAAATTACCCTTGTCAAATTCGTCGATTAGCGGCAAGTAAATCATTTAGGCTAGCAAAGGAAGAGATACACACAATCGGGAGAGAGATAGTTTTCTTTTCTTCTCTACAAGGAGAAATACATGCAATCAGCTAGGAGATACTTTCCTTTTTCTAGAGGGCAAAGAACAAAATTATGAGGAATTAGAACAAATGCATCTTACAGTGTGGAATTTTATCAAAAAACAAATGCACCTAATATAAAGAAATGAAGGAATTAAGCAGTGCCTCTAAAAGCAAAAATGTCATGTGTACTATTGTTTATTAAACAGTAATAATTCCTTAGTGACCCTACTTCGCTATTCCAGTGATGTAATCATTTGACTTCCTGTCAACTTTTGCCAAAAAAAGGTCTGCTAAAATGAGGATTGTAGATGTTCAAACTAGAGATTACTTTGACTAAGATACACTAAGTGGGGTGAGATAACAGTGTTTTGTGCAATTTGGTCTACCAGCAATACGTTTCGGAAATAGGCTTTCCCCCAACTTATAATAGATAAAGCAACAATACCCAAGGTAATAAAACAGAAGCACAAAGGACACCGTCCAGCGATGTAGAGAAGTTACATGGTGGTGGAGATATGACATGCAACCTTCCAAACACAATCGATCATGGCGCCAAGAGCTCCCCAATCTAACCCTTAGGCCTCATTTGGTACTGTTGTTTTCCCACCCTCAAGGGGCTTGGGGATTGGATGAGATTTGATGATCTCCTCCCTCCACCAAATCCCTTCAATTCCCCTAAAACCCCCACCCCCACAATCCCGCGTTTGGTACAACAATAGTGTAACACTATTTACAACAACAACATTTGGTATAGAACCACAGAATCAACAGCAGCACAACAACAAATTTCAAACATTAATAAGATGGTGCAAAACAAAAATCCAATATTTACAACTTAAACAACATCATAGCAAGAAAAACTTGCTAAAACTCATACACAACCTAAGCATCTTGCTATCAAATTGCAATACTGCAGAATATGAATATTATAGAAGAGTGCAAACATATCAGGAATGACACACACTTCATGAACAGAATAGCAGGTCCTCAAACAATTCCATCACAACTAGCTTTTTTTTGGGGGGGGGGGCTCTTTCCTTTGCTACTATTTGGTTTCTGGGGTGGCAAACAAGACACAAAATAACTCTGCAAGAAAGCAGCGATCTTGAGCACAAATGAATTTTTTTTCCAAAAATACTACTACAAGTGTAATGGACCATAGGAACTTTAATGTATATGTGAAGATTTTTTTTCTGGTTCCTTGGATGTTCTATGATTGCAACTAGCAAAGAAAATGTTTAGAAAATGCATAGTGATGAGGGAACATGACCATGACCGATATTGTTCTCTCCATATTTCAAAATTAGCCCAAGAAATCACGGAACAATGAAAAGAATTAGAGAGCTAACAAGCCATAGTAAATATAAGGCATACCAAACTTTGGCGTCTTAACGGGATCCCACGAAGGTGGCTGCTTGTCCACTGACTATAAACCAAGGCTGAGGTCCCTATAATCAGTTGGTCCAAGGGTTAAATTGGAAAGACCCATCATCATACAGACCATCGTATAGGACGAACTATGTACAACATGAACATAAAGATGGTATAAAACAAAAAAAATATGACATTCAACAGTAAGCTCGGTAGTGCACCTGCCATTCAACATGTTACATTACTCAGACTACTTGGCAAGTAAAAAACATATCCACATCAGGAAAAAAAGTACTTTGTATAACATCATCAATCAAGGTATCTTCATACAAGGCTTAAAGGTAGTTTAGTGCCATCGCCTCCGACATATCTCTCTCACGTGCTGCTATTTGACATATACTACAATTTCAGTCCAGAGTGTGGGACTCAATAATCTCAGACATCAACTCCCATAAAAAATACCAATAAAAGGATGATTAATACATCCTGGTTTGTTGTCACAAAATGAATAAACTTTTTGCCACAACTTTCTGATGTTTTTACTTGAAAAAAGACAAGGACAAGCTAATGATCATGCTATATCACTAAGCAGAAACCTTGTTCAAAGTCCAAACTTTAGCTCCAAATACTTTTAGCCTTCTAGGAAAGGGAAGCAACAAAAGTATTACTCCAAATTGTCTGCACTATAAACTGAAGGGTGTGTGTGTGTCCCATCTCGTTATGTATCAGGACAATTATCTACAATAAAGGCATTGTTCTCCATTTACAATACAAAGATTGCCAATAGTCCATTAAGTGGTTTCCTTGTTCATTGATAAAAGTGAAGGGAAGACATTATCCCCTTTGTTCTGAACATGTCTAGTAGATTCTTTGGATTCCGAACAATTGAATAGGTTGTATCAATGCAAGCAAACAAATGAACAATCCTCCTGCATGTAAAGACATTATCCCCTTTATACAAAAAAAATCCTTCTGCATGTAAAGGAATGCATCACCTCTCTAATCAAAGTTGTAAGTGGATCTTAGACTACAAACTGCAGACCAAATCTCACCCCAAGCAAGCATATTAGAAGAACTAAGATTATACAAGGCCATCAAAGAATCATATGGAACTCCAAATCATAAAGGAACACACCAATGGTTGGACCAACGAGTCAAACCCTAGACAGAGGGGAGGGGAGGGGTGAGGTGCAACCATTACATACTAGTAAAAATGCTAGGTTGCCGGATGGATCTGGACGTCGAAGACAACAAGGGGTTTAGGCTGCGTGGACGGTGGCTGATAACCCACAAGTATAGGGGATCACAATAGTTTTCAAGGGTAGAATATTCAACCCAAATTTATTGATTCAACACAAGGGGAGCCAAATAATATTCTCAAGTATTAACAGCTGAGTTGTCAATTCAACCACGCCTGAAAGACTTAATATCTGCAACAAAGTATTTAGTAGCAAAGTAATATGGAAGTAACGGTAATAGTGGCAAAAGTAACAGTAATAATTTTGTAGCAATTGTAACAGTGGCAACGGCAAAGTAACAAAGCAAAGATCAATATGAACGAGCTCGTAGGCAATGGATCAATGATGGTTAATTATGTCGGATGGCATTCATCATGCAACAGTTATAACCTAGGGTGACATAGAACTAGCTCCAATTCATCAATATAATGTAGGCATGTATTCCGAATGTAGTCATACGTGCTTATGGAAAAGACTTGCACGACATCTTTTGTCCTACCCTCCCGTGGCAGCGGGGTCCTATTGGAAACTAAGGGATATTTAGACCTCCTTTTAATAGAGTACCGGACCAAAGCATTAGCACTTAGTGAATACATGAACCCCTCAAACTACGGTCATCACTGGGAAGTGTCCCGACTATTGTCACTCCAGGGTTGCCGGATCATAACACATAGTAGGTGACTATAACTTGCAAGATAGGATCAAGAAGACAAATATATTCATGAAAACATAATGGGTTCAGTCTAAGATCATGGCACTCGGGCCTTGGTGACAAGCATTAGGCATAGCAAAGTTATAGAAACATCAATCTTAGAACATAGTGGATACTAGGGATCAAACTCTAACAAAACTAACTTGATTACATGGTAAATCTCATCCAACCCATCACCATCCAGCAAGTCTATGATGGAATTACTCACGCACGGTGCTAAGCATCATGAAATTGGTGATGGAGGAAAGTTGGTGATGATGATGGCAACGATTTCCCCTCTCCGGAGCCCCAAACGGACTCCAGATTTGGTCTCCCGATGAAGAACAGGGGGTGACGGCGATTCCGTATCGTAAAACGTGATGAATCCTTCTCTCTGATTTTTTTCTCCCCGAACATGAATATATGGAGTTGGAGTTGAGGTCGGTGGAGCCTCGTGGGACCCACAAGGACATAGGGCGTGCCCTAGGGGGGTGGGCGCGCCCTCCATCCTTGTGGACAGGGTGTGGGTCCCCTTCGGTTGATTCTTTCGCCAATATTTTTATTTATTCCAAAATAATCTCCGTGAAGTTTCTGGTCATTCCGAGAACTTTTATTTCTGCACAAAAATAACACCATGGCAATTCTGCTGAAAACAGCGTCAGTCCGGATTAGTTCCATCCAAATCAATCAAATTAGAGTCAAAAAAGGGCAAAAGAGTTTGGAAAAGTAGATACAATGGAGACGTATCAGTGGCGGCAATAGAATGGACGGTGACAGCGGCAAGAGCCAAGAGGCCTCTGGATCCGAGGCAGGATTGGTTTGGCTCGGCTTGGACGGAGTCGATGAAGAAGGTGAACTGGCGGCGAATTGTTGGACAGAGGGCGGAGGGCGGCGGAGGATGGAGGAGGAGGCGCCGTCACGATCGGGGGACAAATTTTGCGAGGAATAGCTCGCGTCTCCTCTCACACGGGTGTTGAGGGGTTCAGCATGTAATTTTGGGGATGTGCCAGTCCAATACCGGGGTACTGAATGGGCACAGGGGGAATTTCAGGGATTTCTATACCAGCCGGTAAAAAACTCTTTAAAACGTGGAAATACTCCAATGCCGAGCGCGACCTTAGTTAGCGACCGCCACTATTGCATAAAAACCAATAATTCAAATAACAACTCAGTAGCCTCACACAAAGGAATTCTCTTGATAAGAAGTTTGTTACCGGAATCCAAAAGGTCGAAGCAGCTGCGCAAAACCAAGCCATAGGAGGCAATGACGGGCGGCTGGAGTTGGGCGGTGATGGTGGCGGCAATGGGGGCGAGGAGGGGGGGGGGGCGACGGCCTGGATGCGGCGCAAGGGGGGGCGGAAATTGGGGTGGATTGGCCGCGGGGTGGCTCATGGCGGCCGGCAGGATGGCGGTGGTGGCGTGGGATGGCCGGAATAGGTGGCGGGTCATTTTTTCATTCAAACCCTCGGAGAATGGGTGGTTGGGGTTCCTGTGTGGTTTAGAAAAATATATTCTAAACGCTCTGAGTTATGGTTTGCCTGTGCTTCGAAACATTTGGCGGCTGTGTCTAAACTTTGGAGCGAGAGATGCTAAGGAAAAAGATTCTAGAGTCGAGTATAGAATTGTGTACTACCAAGGTTTCGATATCATCTGGCTGTGAGTTGAATGACCAAACGAGTCCGCTCATATAAGTTACTCCCTCTATACGTCTCTCATGGAGTAGAAGTTATCGTACTCCACTTCAAGATGCTCCTTGGTGGTCGCTCTCCGAAGCAACGTCGCTTGAATACAAGACACATCACTCCTCAAACACGTTTCGAGCAAGCAAGACGACACTAGTTTCTACGACTCCGAGTTAAAGAGCAAGTATTCTTCAAGGGGACATTGTTCCCGAAAAGGTTGTGTATCCACATTCCCAAAGCAAGCTCCGCCTAAAATGAAAAGTGTTGCATCGATATGTACTAATCTAAACGATCTTATATTTCTTTTTATAGGGAGTACTCATGAAAATTGTCAGAAAAAAAAAAGTTAACCCGGGAAAATTAATAACCTGAAGAAGAGGGAGTTGCGTCACGGGCATGAAAGGAGAGGGGCAAATTTTGAAGCACGTCCTCTGCCTTTGAAGGCGGCTACACCGACTACAGGTGGCCATGCTCACCGACGAATATTGATTCGGATTAAATAACATCCTTTCAAAAATGCTAATGAATAAATTATCCAAACATGGATCACGAAGTTGTCATCATCCAGCATCATGATCTTCTGCTCCCTCGCCCCTTTTTCTACCTAGTCCGGTAGCCGTGACGACACATTTTTACCCGCAGGTCTCGCGAGGACTGCCCGGCTAGTTCTACGACTGCGCAGCCGTCCAAGAAGAATCAGAAACAGAAGCCGCCGACGACGACGACGCGGCCGCGTCCGGGAAGTTGAGTCTGGCGCGGTGGCCACGGAACTCGAGCGCCGCGAGATCGTAGGCGCGGGCGGCATCCACGGCGGTGTCGAAGGTGCCGAGCCACTGGCGCACGGCGCGGTGCGGGTCGCGGATCTCCGCCGCCCACTTCCCCCACGACCGCTGCCTCACGCCCCCGAACTTGCTCCGGCTCCTCCTCCGTGTGATCTTCCCCACGCCGCCGTCCTTCACGAAGCTCGCGGCGGAGCACTCTTCGCCCCCGCTGCTCGAGTCGGCCGTCGCCGCCGCAGCGACGAACATGCAGCCGATGCACCCGTCCACGCCGCAGCTGGCGCACGCAGGAACTGCAGCGGCAAAGTGCGGCGTGGACGATGGCTCGAGGTGCAGCGTGGGGACGACGGCGTCTCCGTTTACAACGGAGATGAGGGCGCGGAGGAAGAGGGAGTCCTCCAGCTCGGAGTTCGGGAGCTGGAAGCCCCTGCCGCCGCGCTCCAGCCTCGGCGCCATGACGGGCGTCGCGATAAAGTTTTGCTTCTCCTCGGAGAACGATGGAGAACGATGGAGTTGAGTTCTCGTGCTCTGGTGACTGGTGTTTGAGGGTTGTTTGGTGGTGCGGTACCTTTTATAGGAGTAGCTAGCTCTAGGACGTGCATGTCGACGCGTATTTGAAACGGCGATCACGTTCTTATCGTGGGAACGGGCGAGTGAGTGAGGAAATGCCTTGCATGGGTTGATTAGGCACTGCTTGCTGACGCCTGGTTATGACGATATTTGAGCTGTTCACACAATCATGTTTTAAAATAGATAGATTTTACCTACGTACTATCAAATTGTATACTACTCCCCCGTCCCATAATATAAGAACGTTCTTGACAGTACTGCCTACTGGTACTATCAGACTTTTGGCGAATCTTCTAAAGCCAAACTGTATACCTTAGTACATATCAATCTTTTTTGTGAATCTTCTGAAATCCAATTGTATACTGCTATTTTACCAGCAAAAAAAAACAAATTCTATACTTTAGTACATTTTTAGTCACCATTTTATCCGGTGAATTTATCTTTCGAGGTGCATTTTACTAGATTTACATCCTAAGATCCTCGATTTCGTCAGATTTTCAAATTACTGGGTGAGAATGCAATGGGCAACTCATGTGCCCTTAAACAATGTCGATCCTTGTCTGTTGTTTTGTTTGGTGGATTTGTAGCACTTTTTCGTTGATTTTTTAAGCAGTGTTAGTATGTTTTCGTCCCGTAGAAGGTGTGTCGAGTGCGGGCACCTCCATTAGGTCTGCTGCTAATGCTCCAACTTGCCTCCGTGTTTTACCCTCCCCTCCTTCGTATCTCTGTAGATGATGTATTTTCTTTAGTAGGGTTTGGTCTGGTTAATAAAAATGTGCCCTTAAGCTTTCTTTCTTAAACGTCTCTTACTCTTTGTCATGTCACATGTGGACACAAATGTGCTGATGGTATCTTCATTTCGCTAGTTAATGGTCACAAAAATCATTTTAACCAGGGATAATTTGTAGAGAAGTGGTTGGAAATGTAGCAAATGTTGTGTGTTTTATGGACCAGACCAAAGCATTGATCACTTATGTTTCCAATGCTCTCTTGCTAGATTGGTGTGGAGTTTTTTTAGAATGTGTCTTTGATTTAAGAACTATTACCGATAGTTTAAATATATGATTTGGTGTTTTGATTTTTTTTTCTACAAAAGATAGCAAAAAATGTTATAGTTGGTGTCTCCGCCATCTTCTGGACCATTTGGAGATGCATAAATGATATTGTTTTCGATAGAAAATGGTTAGTGATCCAATTATTCTCCCCGCACAGATATGTCATTGGATTACCAATTAAGCATTTTTGCAGATAAGTGAGGAAAATGGAAAAGTGTTGATGCTGGGGGCAAGAATTATAGAACAAGTGGCAAGTGAGGTGTATCGACATCACAAGGGTGGCGTCCATGAGTGCTCAGGATTAGTGGCTAAAGCTCATCTTTGATTGTGACTTCACCTGTTGGTGCAACTTGTTCTCTCTAACGACTTTCCCTGGATGCATCAGTTCACTGGCGTTTCTTGTTCCATGTTTGAGTTTAGTCTAGTTTGATCACTTTCCAAAGTCTGGTTCTTAGTTTATCTCTTAAGATTTGTAAAATGTTGTGTGCTCGAGTCTATCTCTATCTGCATGTTCAGTTGTCCGCTCTTAGGTCTCGTTCTTTTGGTAGTGTTGTTGATGAATGTTGCAAGGTTGGTGGTGCTTGTTAAGGGTAGTTTCCAAAGTGAACCAAATGGTTTCTTTAACAGAAATCAGAGAGGGAGGCCTCTCTTTTATTCAGTATTAATGTGGACACAAATCATGTTCAGTTTGGAAGGGAAAAAGGAGCGAAGTTGAAAATGTGCAATGCACATGGATGTTGCGTCATAGCAAATGCAAACCAACTTAAAACAGGCCCCAACTTGTAATAGTCACCAAATTTTATAATCAATTATATGTAAGGATTCCGCATCATGAGTTTATGTACTGTGTATGCGAAAATAGAAAAAAATGGCACATAATTTTACATTGAGAAAAAGCCAGTGGGAAAATTACAAAAAATTGGCGTAGCAAAATATGTTTGACGATATGTGGCGATTTCAACCACTCCAAGTATATTTAGGCAATTAATCTTTTAATTACAAACTTTATACTTTTACTGGAAATCTATGAATAATTTTTTTGGTTGTGATTTATTTGACAATCTTTGCGACATGATATCCTTGATTTTATCGGATTTTAGAACTTATTTGGGTAGAATGCGATATGCGGACCTCATATTTCAGGTTGCAACAAGCACTCCCTCCAGCTCTCTTTCAAATACATCTTTTCCTCCTAATCTCATAAATGGTCGAGTGGATAACATGGCAATGTTCGGCATGGGAGAATCATCCTAAAGCGGTGAACTTGTCGGTGGAAGGTTGGCCCCGATTTGTAAGATGGGCTATGGACCTCGTATCCCACGTCTACCATAATGTATCACAAAAATTAAATATATTGAAAGCTTTTTGTATTTGTTGAAGAATATGCCCATAAAAGGGTTTGCCCGCATCATTAGGTTCTTGTTGGATTAATAATTTGTGCTCGTTCACGAAGAGCTACAATGATATGTTAGCAAGTTGTCGGTATTTTTTATTTGCTTTGTACTTCAAACCTAGTCAGTACATCAACTACATTAATAAGTAGCAAATGTGGACAATCACATGCTTATTAGGGCATCTCCAATAGCAACCCGTAAAAGAACACGGACACGGGAGGACGCCATCTAATGCTAGCCGCATACATTTTTACAACATCTCGAACCAACCGGACGAAATTCATGCAAACACAACTAGATTTCATATAAAAATGATGGATTTTCATATAAACACGACGGATTTTCTTACATTTATATCAACTAAGCGGTGCTAGTCTGCCTCTGGAGGTATAATAATACCTAATCTAAATGGCCGATGGCAGATCCCTTTGTCTTCCTCATATCCGGCAGCCCGATCACCGGACTACCAAGAGCCCCGGAGGTATATGTTTCAGCGCAAAGGACGACTCACTTCCCCACCGCTCATTGGAGTGGAACCCCGGACTGATGCTTCAGTGGGAGGGGAAGGCGGCGCCTACGATTCCACGAAGCTCATGTGGGATCGATTGAGGTCCACACAAGATAAGAACCAGGCAAGACACCGGTTGTGTACGTCGGCATCGCCTCGGTGGTGGGCCTTCATGGGACCCAAGCGGCAGCAGCCTCCTGTGTTCTACTTCTCCTTGATGATGGCGGCGGACATGGAGGCTTTGGCGATCGACTCATCGCTCTCCACGCACCCGGCTTTTGACTCTACCTACATGGCACGGTCCCAGGCGCTGGAGGTGCGGTTGCAGACACGGGGGGCACAGCATGACGCGGCGTCGTCAAGGTAGCGACGACGCCCGTGCCGCCGTGGAGCAACTCGCCACTCCCCATCGAGCTGACCTGGAGCGGCGAGTTGTTGTACCACGCGCCGGCCTTGGGCGGCTACTGGCTCCGTCGGGCTAGGCGAGGGAGGTGGAGCTGCAAGCTGCCTCACTCGTATCCAGCTAGCTCGGCGGGCCACCCTGCCGTCTTGTATGCCGGAGAACTGCTCTTCGGAGGGCATCAGAAGAGTGGTGAAGGAGGAGATGGGGAGCGGCGGAGGAGGCTGCGTCCGCCCTGAGCCGTCTTCAATGCGGAGCGGCGCTCTACAGCGGCATGAATGTGGGCAGCTGGCGCTGGACGGCATGCACGCGTGGGAGAGAGGGGTTGGTGGTGGGCAGAGCTGTCAGAAGCGGGCTTGGGGTCGGTCCAAACTCCCGCAAAGCTTCCTCGCTTTTGTCTTCAGTTGACGGGAGAAATCACGTCCAAACCGCCCCGCGGACCAATATAGGTCGGCGTTGGATGACTTCCGCGGTGCGAACAGCATGGTCCGAACGGTTACAAAAGGTTTGAGGGTCGGCATTAAGATGCCCTTATACGATCTATTTATTTCTTATTTTAAAAGGCTGCAATAAATCTGATCATATTCCTTTTTTTGCGAATAAAATCTGTTCATATTCGCAATAGCAACGTTTCGTGTCGTGCACTTTAGCAACGAATAACAATGGCATCTCCAACGGCGTCAAGATAGTATGTGGCAAAGCTGTATGATGTCGCGCTCTCAGCGGGAGTGAACAGTGACTACGTGACTTTGACCAACTTCACAAATGATGCATTAGGAAAGTCAGCGCTCCCACCGTCACCCGGGTGTGAAAAGCGAACCAATAAAGTAACGGTTGTGTCGGCGTACATCGTCCTTTGCAAATGTCAACGCCGGCCGGTCAGGCTGGCCCATCCTCGCAAGTCGTGGGTGTGTTGGCGTACCACACCTTTCGAAAGTTGGTTTTAGGCTTTCAGGCCGGCTCGTGTTCAACGATTCTGATCGCTCGTTTGAGCCGTCAGAGAGCTACCTCCAAAAAAAAAGACTAACTAGCGGTACACCTGCAAGGGCCTCCCAACGGGCACACGGGGGCTCGTCGCCTGGCTAATTATTTTTATATAATACGTTTTTTAATTAATTTTATATAATACGTCTTTTAATTAATTTTCAAAAATATTACACCAATTCTTTTTTCAAAAATAATACACTAGTTGGTTCACTGTAGACCGATTAGTACCCAGTCGACTAACAGGTGGACGATTGGGCTCCTGTCCATTCCTGTCGGCTAACTGGCCGACTAGAACTAATTGGCTTATAGTATCAACTCAAAAGAAAAATTGGGTTACAGTAGATTGACTGAAACTAATTGGCTTCCTATAAGTTGATAGATGCATGTCTCATTTTCTCAGACCTAAGTTTCTTATTTCTGGACACTAAGATGAGTAAGCATTGTAGTGTAGTCTCGTACTCTCGCCAAGATATGTCCAAATCCTGATATCTTGGCGAGAGTACAAAACTACACTACACTGCTTACCCACCTTAGTGCCCAGAAACAAGAAACTTAGGCTTGAGAAAATAAGGCATGCAACTATCAACTTATATTAAGTCAATTAGTTCTAGTCGGCCTACTGTAAGCCAATTAATTCCAATCGGCCAACAGTTAGCCGACAGAAGTGCAGAAGCCCAATCAGCCTGCTGTTAGCCGACAAGGTACTAATCGACCTGCTGTAAGAGCCGATTATGTATTATTTAAAAAAAAATTTCGACGTATTATTTCTAAAAATTAATTTAAAATGTATTATTTAAAAAAATATCCGTCGCGTGCCCAGCCACAGCCACAAGTGGCGCACGTGCCCGCGGAACAAAGGTTTTTTTTCTGCATGTGTTTTTGTCTTTTTTTTCTGCTTTTCGTATTTCGTTTGTTTTTACCTATGTTTTTTTGAAGAAGAAAATGCAGTATATTTTTGTTTTGTTTTCGTTTTAGATATACAATTTTATTTTGAGACAAAAATATACAAATAAAAGTAATAAAATGAAAAGGAAAAGATGTGCTATGGAGCCAGTGCTCCTCCCTCGTGCTGGGTTGGCCCATTTATGACATACTGTAGGCGACAATGTGTGATGTATCGCAGCAAGCGACACATAGCCGCACCCGTTTGAGCACACCAAGCAGTTTCCTCCGACAGAACCAACCTGCGTTCAAGTTCTAGATCTAATACTGGTGTTCATATTTCTGGATTTATTTCATGCCTTCTTGCGATGCGCGTTTAGTAAAAGGAGGCGTTCTCGTCGACTATAAAGACATTTCTGGCGACTTCGTCAATCTTCAGATGATGTGCTGACTCAGTCTCTCAGATGTGCTCATAAAGAAAGTGGGGGTGTGTGCACATGTTCATAGAGGTGATTGTATGTGTGTGTGTATGACAATATGAGCGTCTACGTATATACTGTGTTCAAAAGAAACTTCATGCGACATAGGCTAAACTGGTCAAAAAATCATGTAATCCTTTTTCAGCACTACAAATCAAAGTCGACTCTTACACTACCAGCTAAGAGTATATGAGCCCATTAGAAATTTGAAATTTAGCTCATCCCGGAGATTTCGGGATGGCCAAAATAATGAATTTGCAGAGGTAGGAAGTTTCTACTCGCCGGTGAGAGCTCCTATTGGATGCCCACATGCATCCAACAGTAGAGTTTTAGCTCAAGGGCGGCAAACAGCCATCCCGATCGCAGAGTCGAATGTTAAACTTCACAAAAATAAAAAAAATGGGGTGTGCCGAGTCGAATCTTGACCTCGGGCTACAAAGCACCATTGATAGCCACTCGAGCGGACAACTTTGGCCAGTTAAAACGCAGTGCTAATGTTTAAGTACTAGCTACCATGGGAGATCCCCCCCCCCCCCCCCCCCCCCCCCCCACACAAAAAAAATGACATTTCTTGGAAAATTCGTGAACAAATTTTATTTAAAATGCGCATAATGTTTGAAAGTGTGATTTTTTTCAAAATTTGAACAAAACCTTTAAAAAAGGATAAGTTCTAAAAAAGTAAACAAAAATAGGAAAACATGAACAATTTTTTGTGTGCACTGAACAATTTTAAATATATATACTTAAAAGTTTTGTAATATACTATGAACAAGTTAAAATACACAATGAACATTTTTGTGATACACTGTACAATTTTTAAATACATGTTGAACATTTTTGTGATATAGGCCGAACAATTCTCAAATACACAATGAACATCTTTTTAAGATACCCTGAACATGTTATTAATATATGGCAAACATTTTCTTAAACATACGACGAACATATTTTTAATACATGGTGAACTTTTTGTACAATACACAAAATAGAAGAAAAGGAAAGAAATAAACTGAAAACCAATAAAACCGGAAGCAAGTACCATAAGAAAAATTCAAAGAAAAGAAAGATAAAAACCATATGTGAATGAAAACAATTATTGAAGAAAAACAGAAAAAAGAAAATAAAAAGGAAAAGCCAAAAAACCTCCCCCCCCCAAATATTTTAAATTTCTAAATTTAAATTTAAATCTATACCTAGTAAAACTAAAACTAATACTAATACCTTACTAATACTAATACTAATACTATAGTATACTATACTGTACTAATACTAATACTAATACAATACTAATACTAATTACTAATTACTAATTACTGGTCACTGTACTAATACTAATACTATACTAATACAAATACAAATACTGATACTAATACTAATACTAATACTATATAATAGTAATAGTAGTAATAATCATATAATAGTAATAATAATTATTATTATAATATAACTATATAATTATAATTTTTTTAATAATAAAGCAAGGTGCGTTTCGCCAAGTTTTTCATCCGTTCATCGCTGAAAAGATTATTTTTTTTATCCGAGATGGTACTAAATTCTTATGCGTTTGTCTGCTAGAAAAAGAATTATCATACGTGGGCTGCATGGTGTGGCCCAACGAAGTCAGCCCACTTATTTTTCTGCCAGGCACATGGGAAAATTCTATTTTCCGCACTGGACGACAAAGAGTCGAAATTTCGTAGAGGACAACCAATAATGGGCTGGCCGATTTTTCTTTTTTTCTGTGTTTTACTTCTATTTTTATTCTCCTTTCCTTATCTCATTTTTCATTTCCAAGTTTATTTTTCTTTTATAATTTATTTGATAAACTAAAAGTTCTCAAAAAAAGTTCAAAAGTAGAAAAAACAAATTTTGGAAAATGGTAAGAATTCCAATTTTTTTGCTATTTTGAAAATTATTTAGAACTTGCAAAAAGTTTCCCATTTTTTCAAAAAAATTTATTGTTTTTAAAACTTGTTCGAGATTTCTAAAAATAAAATGTCATTTAAAAAAATTCGAAAAATATTCTTGTTTTAGTGAAATTTTTTTAATTAAAAATAATGTTCATGTATAAAATATACATATTTTATAAATATCTTATGAATTTTCAACAGATGTTCCCATTTTAGAAAGATGTTCACAAATTCAAATAATGTTCATGTTTTTATAAAATAGTTGGTGTTTTCCGAAAATGTTTGTGAATTTTAAAAGATGTTCTCTTTAATATTTTGTTCGCGTTTTTTCAAAAGTGTACATAATTTTTAAAAAGTTGTTCAGGATTTTTTTTCAGGTTTCCTAAAATATTCAGAAAATTCATACCTTAAAATCCCCTCGGTTGAAGGGATTGAAAGGAAGAGTAGATTGAATAACTCATGGGCCTTCTCTGGCATTTGATGGCGTAACAAAACTCTTAAATACCCTCAATCATTGCATGGAAAAATAGTGGATTGATTCCTTCACACGGCAAAACCGGAAAGCTAAATGTTCCATTTTTGTGTGCACACGGGATTTTGCTTGCACATATAATTGTCACTGACTTTAAATGCATACTATTTTATCTCCCGTTGCAATGCATGGGAGCAAGGTGCGTTTCTCTGATTCTTTGATCCGTTCATCCATGTAATTATTTTTTATTTTTCTCTACTATTAAAGGTGATACTATAATTGTTTTTGAGGCATTTCAAAGGTGATACTATGATAAAACTGCATAGGGTACACTGGGCCAGATACACAGCACTGTGCAGGCCCAGTAGGGATTCTGGGCCAAGGGCCGTGTCGATGTGCGTGTGCTTGAATTAAAGCAGAAAAAAAAGGGTGGATGGACACGCTGCAGACCAGCTCGGCTAGACTAGCGGATGTGAATAAGCACGGCACCGGGTGGAATCGACACTAGTCTAAGTTACTACTTTTATAATGCAAAATAACATAATAATAGTATTATAGATTGCTTTATTTATTAACTTTTAGACTCATCTTGTCTTGGAAAGCATTATGTTATAGTAACATATTATGTTACCATCTCTTATTAATTTACTTTTCAGATAAGCAGAATTTTTTCGAAGTGCGCTCCGTTGTCCGCGGGTGCGAGCCAGCCACGTACTATCAAAGATTACCCAAAATCGCGGGCGAAATCTAAGGTATCGCGGATCTGAAACCGCCGCACGATTTGCATGGCTCAGTCAATAGCGGGAGATCGGGCGATTGCGACATTCTTTCCTTAATCGCCGCGGCAAAAATCTCGGCCGCGATTCCCTCTCGCCCGTGGTTTCAGATCGCTATTCCATTCGCCGTGCCGGTGGAGGCTCATCATGGCCAGGATACGGACGGGTCGATCCCTGCGCCGGCGGCGGCGGTCATCCCCCAGCGACGACCGGATGAGTGCCCTCCCCGACGACCTCCTGCTCCTCGTCCTGCGCCGTCTCGACGCCCGCTCGGCGCTCGGCACCGCGCTGCTGTCGACGCGCTGGGCCCGTCTCCACCGCGAGCTCCCCGTCCTCGACTTCCGGGTCGGCAGCATGCTCCCGCCGCGCTACCACAGACTGGTCCTTCTCCTTGACGACATGGACATAAAGGGAGCTTATCTTCGGTTCAAAAGAAGGTGCGAGCTCATGCCAAAAGTCAGGAGGTACGAGCGCGGTGCCATGCGCGCACTAAGCCGCTCCGTCGAGAGCTTCTTGGACGACGAGGTCGTCCGAGGAGTTCGCCGTAGCGTGAGCAGGCTGAGGCTCGAGTTCTTCATCAACCACAACCCCGGCTGCATGAACAGGCTGATCGCCAAGTCCATCGACGATTGGGGGGTCAGCGACCTGGAGGCTGTCGCCAAGCCGATCTACTTCGAAGATTCCATCCACACCTTCCCCAGCCACGGCCTCTGCCACGATCCTCGCGCGTCGTGCCTGCGGAGCCTCAAGCTTGTAGGCTGCGCGCTCCCGCCGCTGCACGAGTTCAGCGCGCTCACCATGCTCGTCCTGCAAGACATTACGGGTTCGACGTCCAAGGCCGCCTACGAGGGCGTCTTCACCATGTGCTCTCAGCTGCAGGTGCTGCAACTCAAGTCCTGCGATTGCCGCTGGGAGGACAGGGACCTGGTGGTGGACGCCCCCAGCTCGCACATCAGGGAGCTCGTCTTTGACAAGTGCACGTTGGGACGGGTGCTGATGAGGGCTCTTCCTAACCTCGAGAGCCTAGCCTCCCGGGACACCGATGCCATGCTACAATTCGATCAGTCCACCTCGTTTCCCAGCCTCAGGCAATGCAACCACACCACTAGCGTCGGTCTCTTTCGCACACGAATGGGACGGCCGCGTGAATACATTGGGCACCAGCGTGAGCTTGGCTCATTCCTTGGCGCACGCCGTACATAACCAACCTCATCCTCCGGTTCACCGGACCAAGACGATGGGTCGTGCCGTCACCGTCTGGCTCCTCGTCGCCCTTGCTGCCCAAGCTGAGGAAACTGCTCGCCGCCGACGTGCCTTCCTCCTGGGACGTCTCGTGGCCCCCTCTCCTCCTCGAGATGGCGCCATCCCTCGAGACCCTTCACATCCACATCGCCCCTTGCAACAAGAGAGCCGAGCGTGCCATACCCTGGGAGCCCACCGAGCTTCGGCGGCGTCACTTGAAGGAGCTCGTGGTGGCTGGTTTTCAGGGGACGAAGAGGCAGATTTGCTTTGTGAAGTTTGTCGTGGGAGTGTCGACGTCGTTGCGCCGTGTAGCCTTGTTCAGGAATGGGCGTGCTGAGGACAAGGGGCACTGGGACTGGGAGATGGTAACGGAGCAGCACTCATGGACCAACAGGCAGAAGAACGCTACGCAGAAGAAGATTATGGATGGGGTTTCTTTCTCCCGCCGTCCTGCGCAATTTGTGTTTGGCTGATCCCTTCCTATAGTTTTTTTGGATCAGTCTTCTATTTCATTCAACGTATTTTGTAATCTTGGCCAATCCGCTGGTGGTGCTCTGCACTTGTAGCGATGATATTGTTATCTCTATATATAGGGAAAAAAATTATATGAGACCAGGTCCCATCCTGATGGATGACACGTGACATTCACAAATCATAAAGCATTTAACCTCTCCCCCCTGATTTCAAGTGGGTCTCACATTCTAGCCCGTGAGACCCGGTCTCATATAATTCTTTTCCCTATATATACTACTTAAAAAAAGTAAGGTTATCATTTCACCTCTCTTTCGTCTAACCTTCCTTATATATGTCCCACTCTTTTCTTCTTCTTTTTGAGTTTTTTCTCTCATCTTTGATTTTTTTTCTCCCATCCATTCTTCCTAAAATCGAATCAATTGTCTCATGTTTTATTAACTTATGCAAAAACACATTTTGTTTGGTAAGTAATTAAATTCTTACCAAAAAAGTGCTTAACAATAAAATCACCGGTAAATCATGACGATTGCATACAAAAACTTGATAAGATTTTATAGCGCATCAATATAATAATAGACGCGCAGTCACGAGCTAATCTGTTAGAATGTTTATATTCCTGTTGCAATGCACGGACAATTGTCTAGTTAGACTAAAAAAAGATAATATTGGTATCATATTCATGAAAAATACATTGGTCGGGCGATAATATATCTCAGACGTGTAGAAAATAAAAACATGTAGAGCTCCTCTGGTTATATTTTCTACCATCAATCTTATGTGCTTTCACCTCTCTCTCTCTCTCTCTCCCTGATTTTATTTTTTCTTTTCGACCTCTGATTCTTCTATCGGTTTTCTCTGAAAATCGTATCAATTGCCTCAGCTCTTATTGACTTATCAAATATATTTTTCTTTGGTAACCAAGAATAAATGCTTACCAAGTAAGGGTTATCAAATAAAATTCTACTTTTGCACAATCACACTAATATGGCTCGGTATATCACGGCTACCAGACTAGAATATTTATCCACTAGTTGCAAGTTGCAACACATGAGCAATCTTTCACTTTTTTTTTCTCCCTTCAACCTTGAAGGCATGGTGAGCCCTGGCCGTCTTTTTAATCTGGATTTTCTTTGAAGATTTGGTGTGGATTTGGCCCAATAACAAAAGATGGCCAGTGAGCAAAGCTATTGCCATGGCATTCGCCCATTCTTAGTTTTGTCTTTGTTGGCTAACTTCATGTGGGGTTGTGTTTGTTTGTGACTATATCTTTTCTAAAAACCATGTGCAAAGCATCACACATATGTTTGCGCTTTTAAAATCATGTGCAAGGATGGGTGGGGCTTAATAACATCATTCTGCACTAGTGGCATATGAAATCTAGCCATGCATTTTACTCGGTAGTTATATGTATTTTGGTTTCAAATTCTCATATTGTTAGTCTAAATACTAACATTTCATGCAACCCAATCTCATTAAATAATCACAAACAATTTCTGCAGCAACACAACGGTTTCATCTCTAATTAATGTAATCAAGTAACATTTTAACATCTTAAATTTTTGTTAATAAGAAAAATAATAATTAATACATTGATATTTTCTTAACGCATAAATATTTGTTTGGCACGAGAGAAATATTTTCCCCCGAGCGATGAACATTTCAGTTTATAAGAAAAGTTTTCGTAATAATTTTTTTATTAACTAAATACATTTTATAGATGAATATTCTTATTTATCCACATTATACATAGTTTTAACATATTATGATGATCTTTTCACCCAAAATATAATTAAAAAAATCCAAAACCGTGTGATAGTATTGAGCTGACCCATACATGGACAACGTATGCGTTACATGGACTATTCATCGGTAAGAATGGTGAATATGAACTCTCTAGAGGATGATATTGGATCTTACATTATCTGCAAGATGATGGGGGGATTCAATATCCCAAGAAGAAAATCTAAACCAAGAAGCTGGCCAAGTACCAAATCCTTTTAGACAAGATGGACCTTTTTTTAAAGCCAAGAAGCACATTTTTAAGACAAGCTAGACCTCATTTTTTTTCCTTTTGTTTTTTTGTAAGACAAGCTAGACCTTTGATATGGAACTGGAACGAAAGTGCAAGCACACCTTGGGCCTTAGCCCGTCCATGCCATCATTCCTCCATCGCAGGCCGGACATATAATGGTGATCCCAACGCGCCGCCTCCTAGGGTTTCACCAGAGAGGAAAGGGGATCGGAGGTCAGATATGCGCCGGTTCCCCCGCCGGCTGCCGTGTGCCGAGCTCCCCCCTCGCGCCGCCGCCGTCGCGGTCGACGCCCACATATGAGGATCGAGCGGCGCTTGAGAAGAGACGACCAAATAAGCAGCTCCCCCTTTGGGAGCTGCAATCTGGAATCGACGCAGCAGCTCATTTTCGAGCTGCGATCCGCAATCTCCGAGCAATCGAAGCAATCAAGCGGCTCCTCTCGGAATCGCAGCCCGCGACCAGGGAGGCTGCACTTTTTAGTCGCAGTCCGCAGTCCAAGCAGTTCTTCACGGGGTACAATCAGAAACCGGCCCTCTTTCGATTCCGTTCTCCGAATTGCCACAGGAGGCGGGATCCAAGCCGGTTTATATCCGCCCGGGCGGACATCACGGGAGTCCATCTGTTTTTAGACGAGATCGGCAACTCCCCGCGTACATCTGGCGTACGCTCATCGCCAAACCATCCGTCTTCGCCCTCGGCAAGTCCTCCATCGACATGGTGGTGAGTTCCTCCTGATCCTCTTCCTCGTGCGACATCCATCGCCCGCAATTGGAGTAGGTAGGAACCATAATCAGGACTCGTGGTCAAATCTAACTTTTTTGGTGGGAAAATATCAAATTGCGTCTCTGTTGGAAAAGTATAAAATCTGTATGATTAAAATTGCGTTTTTTCTGTGGTAAGTATAAAAATTGTATAATCAAAATAGCATCCTTTTATTTATGGGTAAGTATAAAATTGTACTCCCCCACCGTCCCAAAATAGGGAAAATTTTGTTTTTGCCACTCTAGATTTTGCCAATTTTCCTTATGCCACTCTAGATTTTGACATTTCAGTACTGCCACTCTTAGCTTTTGAAAAATATCACAATTACCATTATGTGGCAATAGCAAATTAATTTTATTTCACTTTTGCCACTCTAGCTTTTGACAATGTATCACAATTGCCACTCTAATTTATTTTGGTTTTGCCATGGAATGGCAATTGTGATAATTGTCAAAAGCTAAGAGTGGCAGAACTGAAATGTCAAAATCTAGAGTGGCATAAGGAAAATTGGCAAAATCTAGAGTGGCAAAAACAAAATTTTCCCCCCAAAATAAGTGTCACTGACTTAAGTACAATTAAATTTGCGTCTTTTTTGTAGGTAAGTATAAAAATTGCATCTTTCTCTGTGTAAGTGTATACAAAATTTGTGTCTTTCTATTGGAAAGTGTTAAATTTGTAGTATAATCAAAATTGCATCTTTCTGTGTGGAAGTATATAAAATGTACACTCAAAATCCCGTCTTTCCATGGTAAAGTGTAAACACTCCATCATTGTTTGTGGGAAATATCAAAATTGCATCTGTGACGAGGCTAATGAGAAATCAACTCTGATTTCTTTATATATGAAATATGTAGGAGGACAATGAAGATGATAGGCTCAGCATTTTGCCTGATGATGTTTTGCTCAACATTGTTGAGCGACTTGATATTGCTGACGCCACAAGAACCACCATCCTCTCCAGACGTTGGAAGCAGATCCCTGCAATGCTATCAAAAGTTGTTATAATGGCTGGTTCTTTTGAACCCAAGCACACAACAAGCAAGTTAACCTCAGATGATATAATTCGGTTCAACAGCACCATGCTGGAAGCAACCAGGAGCATACTGGAAAGGAGGGCTAGAACTTTATACACCATTCACCTGTTGCGCATGCAATTCTACTTGGGAGATGAGTCCATTTTCATTGGCCAGACTGTTGCCAACACCATAGCAACACAAAAGGTTGCTTCAGTTGAGTTTACAATCTTGACGAAGGTGCGTAAAAATTGTACAAATAATGACCTACTGACATATGGGAGACAGTTCATGTCATTCTTTGATTCGTGTCCAAACACATTTGGTTGTCTTGCACGCCTCAGGCTAGAGAATTTGAGGTTAGGAGAATCAGACTTCCCCAAAATTTTCAGTATATGCAAGCAACTAGAGTTCCTCTTCCTCTATGAATGTGACATGGGTATTAAGTCTTTGCTGGAAGTGGAACACCCGCAACTCGGTGAACTAGTGATTGCCTCTGGCTGTCTTGAGAGGGTTCATCTGAAGTGGGCACCAAAGCTCACAATACTGAAATTCAATGTTTTTAGAACTAAAGACGACCCCTTCTGTCTTGGCTATGTCCCACTGCTCCAGACTGTGAGCATAATCAATACTGCTTTCTCCTGGCACAAGATGCTCAAGTTAAGTGAGTTGCTTCGTAAAACTGCCATAAGCAACCTGCATTTGAACTTCAAAAGTGAAAAGGTTAGTGAAGGTCCTCAATGTTGTCGGTGATGTGCGTATGTGGCTGGTATGTCATGGGGATGCTGTAATCATTAATTTTGGTTAACATAATTCTGGATTATCCCTCTTTTGCAGATTTGGGTCAAACTGGAAGGTCGAAGACAATTGTTACCGGTGTTCCACAAACTTAGGATTGTGAATTTGCTTAACATTTCTGAAGAATGCGATCTTTCTTGGACAATGTTCTTACTCCAAGGTGCACCCAACCTTAAAGAACTGCGCGTCTTGGTAAATTTTTGTACTGATTCTCATTTTTGAAGCTCAAACTTTCTGTGAGTCATCAGGATTTTTTTACCTGACCGAATGCAGGTGCGGGATCATTTATGTGAAATGATAACAGGGGAGCGGAGGAAGATGTGTCCATTTAGCGAGCAGAAGGACAAAGGATTACAGTGGGAACCGTCTACAACCGACTTAAAGCACCACAACCTAGCTAAGCTCACTATCTATGGGAGGTTTCAAGCCGAAGACAAATTCGTGAGCTATGCCAGAAGTGTCATGGAAGCAGCAGTGAATTTGGAGGAGATAAAACTATATAAAAGTCCAGTGTGTTGGAAGTGCAAGCACCTGCTGCAGGAGTGGACATTGGAGGAGAAGTCATATCTTAGCTACAAAATCAACAAAGGGATGCCCTCGCTAGTCCGGATTCACTTTCCGAGTTTAGGGCAAGTCTTATCTTAGAAACAATAATGCTCGTGGGCTGTAAGCTGTCAACTGTTTTGTATGCATGATTGATTGTCACCGTTGTCAGTTATGTGTGTACTCTTAACATTATAAGTATTTTGTCCAATGGAATTGTGGTTATTTCTTATTCGTGATAAATTAATGCACCTTGTTTTCATTGTGAAATAGATTGCACTACTAAGTGGGACATGCCCTCCGTAGAGATGTTGGATGGCATCACGTCCCTAAGACTACTCATAGTGGAGAGTAACATACTCCCTCCGTCTCAAAATTCTTGTCTTATATTTGTCTAAATACGGATGTATCTAGTTACGTTTCAGTGTTAGATATATCCGTATCTAGACAAATCTAAGACAAGAATTTTGGGACGGAGGGAGTAGAATAGTAACTTGCCGATGTTACAGTCTATGTTACTATCTCCATAGTGGGTAGTAACATATGAGTGATATCATGAAAGAGTTCATTTATTAGGCTATAGACTCATTATGCCTTGAAATGTGTGATGTTACAGTAACTACCTAAGTTACCAATAAACCCCTCTCTCATTAATTAGCTACCATATAAGTAATCTTGTATTGAAATGTGTGATGTTACTAGTTAAGTTACTTTCATTGTGACTAGTCTAAGACTAGCCACAATGGAGAGTAACATACACTAATAACATACACATTTTCCTAAACTATGTTACTACCTTCATAGTGGGTAGTAACTTAAGGCTGGTTGTAATGGGGAATATTACATTACTAGTATCATGCATGTGATACTAGTGTATGATACTACATCCATAATGTAAAGTATCATATGTTAGTATCATATAATACTACATTTATTGTCATGCATGACACAAAGTAGCACATCATTTAATATGATACGGTATCATAATATGATACTCAAGCATCTCTTTCTTTATTTAATACTATGTCATCTCATCAAAATTGCTTAGTTAGTATGCATGATACTACCTATGGTACTACCATTACGGACAGCCTAAGTGTGGTAACACGCAAAGATTTATTTATTATGTTATAGACTCATATTGCATTGGGACATGTGATGTTACAGTAACTAGCTAAGTTACTACAACTAGCTCTCTCCTCATTAACTCATTGCCACATAAGCAAATTTGCTGAGTTGGACCCGATGTTACCGTTGAAGTTACTCCCACTGTGGCTAGTCTAAGACTACCCACACTGGAAGTAACATACTACTCCCCCCGGTCCTTTTTACTCTGCACATTAGGTTTGTCTGAAGTCAAACTCATCCAAGTTTGACCAAGTTTATACAAAAAATTATTAACATTCACATAACAACACATTTATTAATAGATCCATCTCGGAATATATTTTTATATTATATTTATTAGATGTTATAGATGTTAATATTTTCTAATATAAATTTGGTCAAACTTAGCAAATTTTGACTTCAGTCAAAGCTAATGTGCGGAATAAAAAGGATCGGAGGGAGTACCTCCGTCCAGGTTTTTAAGTCCCGCCGACCGAATCGCATGGACCAAGGCACGATCTGCTCTAACCTCCCCCGAGATATCCTAGCCGAGCGAGCGGCCAATGAGCTTCGCCCCCGCAGTTACTGCATGCATGGAACGCTTTGGTTTTCCTTCCCACGCCTGCATGCAGCGTACAGAAGTATTTTATTACTAGCGCTCTCTCCCTTGATCAAGCGTGCATGCATGCATCGCATGCATTGATTGCTCTGTTGGGAAGACGCGAGGTTTAACTTTTGCATGGTGCTTGAGGCGGAGGCCTTCTAAATATGGTACAGACATGTGGTGCTGAGAGCATGGTTAATAGTATAGCCAGCTGCTAGCTATAAGCCAGTGTTATGTCATATATATAGTTCATTTATAGTCAATATGTACAATAGTAGATGAAAAAAGCATACTACTTTTTTGTTATGTGATCCACTTTTCATTCTCATAAAATGCCTAGGAGCACGTGCTAGAGCTGGCTCTTCATGAAGAGCCCGCTTACCTTCTCTCTCCTCTTCTCTTTCCTCCAACTAAGCACAAATATACTAGTTTATTTTTTATAGCCCGCTGACTCAATTCTATTGTACTTGCTCTAAGGGGCCCTAAAAACCCGGACGGAGGTAGTAGATAGTAACGTCACACATATCTAGATAAAATAGGTGATCTGGCAAGCAATAAATGAAAAAAGAGAAGGAAATGGTAACATAGCTAGTTACTGATAGTGTGAGTAACATCACACATATCAAGGCAAGATGAGTCTATAGCATAATAAATGAAGTGTTGTATATTACCACACATATGTTACTCCCCACTATAGAGGTAGTAACATAGAGTAGTAACATATGCATATTAGTAGTCGGTATCATATATGCCAACTAGGCTTGATGACGTGACACATGATTAAATGAGGAGAGAGAAGGATGGGTATCATAGCTGGAACTGATAAATCAAAAAGTTGCAATCGCCTAAATCAAAAACAAAAGTCATATGAGGAAGAATTGTGTTGCATCAGCATGGTTACTGATTGGTTCCAGCAAAATAGCCTCACGGTTGTAGCAAGGTGTCGCTGCCCTCAGCAGTGCCGTCGCCCGTCGTTGCAGCTTGGTGGTTGCCCGGTTCCAACTCCGCCCATCTACACTTGCAGCATCGCCGTCCACGGTCTCAGCACAACATCGTTGTGTTGCGGCATCGATGCCCATGGCTTGCAGCTTTGCAGTTTGCCAGTGCCAGTGCGCCGGTTCCAGCTCCGTGGATTACCGGTCCCAGCTTTTCAGGGCATCTCCAGCCGCGCCCCCAATAGGCTTTCTCCAGGCGATTTTGCCGCGCCTGCGCCAAAAAAACGACCCAGTCGCGCCTCCAGAAGCCCGTTTTTCGCCGGCTCGGGTCAAAACTGGTGCCGACGGATCCAGGCCGAACCCGGCGCCCTGGGGACGCTTGGGGAGCCGGCACAAGCGAAAAAGGTGCGTGGGCCCGCCCTGGCGGCGACCCGAGGGCCTTTTCCCGCCGCTTCTTGACGCTTTTCCCTCGCATCTCTTCCGCTCACTCGCCTTCCTCCCGCCATTCCCTCCCTTTCTCCCGCCAAACCCCCTCCAGCTCGCCTTCCAGTCGCCGCCCTGCCGCCGAAGAAGTACGCCATGCCGCGCGCGGCGGCAACCACGACTGGCACCGTGGCCCAGCCGAAGCAGAGGAAGCCGAGGGCGCCGCCATCGAAGCCACCGGGCATGTCGAACGCCGAGTGGAGGGTGGAAGTTCAGCGACGCGACGCAGTCACCACCGACCGGCGGAACAGGGCCATTGCCAAGAAGGCCCGCGACAACGCGGCGCGTGCGGCGGCGTCTTCCTTATCGGTCGACCACGCGGGGATGATGAATCCACCCGTCGTCAGCCACGCCCAGTACGCGCCCTGGGGACAGCAAGGCGTCGGATCTTCATGGGGATCGTCGTCGCCCGGCTACGTCGAGGGCGACGCGCACGGGGGGTTCAACCCAAACGTGACCTTCCCCCATGGCCACCCCGCGATGCGCACACCCTCGTCCGCCTTCGCCGGCGTGCAGTACCCTCCATACAACTACTCGTTGCCCGCCGCCTACGCGTCCACACCGACCCCAGGGGCCGACCGGGGACGACCAAGTTTAAATTTCCCGCATCCTGGGGCCGGCGCTTGGGGCGTGACTGGGAGCTAGGTCGCCCCCAGGGGCCGAACTAGCGCCGGCACGCCCGCAGGCCGCTCTATTTAGGCGCCCTGGGGGGCCGAACGGCTGGAGATGCCCTCAGTGCATCAGTTCCAGCTTCTCGGTGCGCGGTGACCACGGTCCCAGCACATGGTGACCAGCGGCACCCCCCGATGCTGCCCAGCCGCAGTCGCAGAGGAGGTGGAAGTAGCACCCCCAGCTCCGCAACAGCACCTCGCTCGTGTTCTTCCACTCACCCTCACAAATTTAGTGGCTGTTTTGGGGGGAGGTAGCGCGTGCCAGCGAGGACGCGTGACGACGCAGCGTGTGACCAGCGCAAACTCGGCCGACGCACCGTTGTCAAACGTTTTCCAATGTGAAATGATTATTATTTTATCAAAAATACAATGGATGTCCCTCATCCTCACTTTCACATGGAGGAAGTATCATCCCTATGGTTGCGGCGCCAGAATCAATTGTAAAAGATCCATCAACTAATAGAGCAACAAAGTTTGTAGTAGGAGGTGGCCAAGGCTTAGGAGCAGGATTAATTCTCACTTCGGGCAAAGCCCAATCAGCAACCGGCATTTTCCCTTTGAGTATTTCCTCAGTGCTCAACTTCTTCGCATCACAAATAAAATTCATATAGCTCACTAAAAAGTCAACAGTAATATCCACTGGAGGAACCTTTTTATCATGAGTAAGATCATTACGTAATTGCCATATACACCAAATAAGCATTAGTACTATCTCCTTTAAACCCAACGCCCGTAACACAATTCCGTAACAAAACGCTCGTGAGTCTACCACTACTCCGGTATGCTCCCGTACGAGGTCGTGGCTGCTCAGTTTTCATTCAACCAACACTAAGTAAGCCAAGAGTGCAAAAATCCTTATTGATTATTATTTTATCAAAAATACAATGAATGTCCCTCATCCTCACTTTTACATGGAGGAAGTACTAAATCGTACTATGTGGACAACGTGAGCTCGGACTAATATGTATGTCATTCATATTGTAAAAAACTCGTAGAGCTGCTTTGGTAATTTTGCTCATATTTTCTCCCATACGGCATAGTCATTGCCGTGCGCGCCCACCTTGAAGCCTCCCGGAATGAGGTGCCCCACATCGTATCTTGGCCCGAGCTTGACGATGACCTTGCCGTCGATCTCGGCGAGATAAAGGTCGGCGTCGGCCTCTATGATTTGCAGCTTGCTCTCACTGTGTATCCCATGCCGGGTCCTGATTGACACCAGGCGATCGATCTCCTCCTTAAGGCCCCAATCGAAGAAATGATCGTAGAACTGGAGAATCACGATTATTTTCATCAGTTCGGTCGTGGTTTTCTATAATGAACGAAAAAACGAGAAGAAAATTTAGATATGATGTAGTATTGGTACGATGACTCACGATGCATGGGGTCCCTGGGTGCGTGAGGATGTAGGCATATCCCTGCATGACCCTGTCAGAAGGGAAGGGCCACATGTGCTGCGTGGATCCGGTGTCGTGGTTGTCCACGAAGGTCACCGCCTTGGCTGGCCACCACCCGATCATGCCTGGCGCCTTGCCGTCGGTGCCGCGCAGCCGCCACAGCTCGCCCTCCACGGCGACGTTCAGGATGCCCTTGGTGGTGAAGTCGAACGTGGTAGCGGGGCCTTTGCCGCCGACCTTGTCCACCCAGTTCACCAGCTCCTGCCGGTGCTGGTCCTGGTTCAGGTTGGGCTTGCCGTCACCGCCGTACGCCAGCGACGTCCATATCTCGGCCACGGCGAAGCCGGGCTCCGAGCGGTCGATGTAAATCTTGGCGACGTCCGCGGAGTAGCCCTTGGCGAAGTCGAAGCGCCATCCGTCGAAGCCGATGTCGGTCTTGAGCCAGTTGAGCCACTCGACGAGCTCCTTCTGGACGCGCGGGTTGAGGTGGTCGATGTCGGGGGCGGCCCCGAAGTCGGCGCCGGTGTCCGGGTTGCCGGTGCCGTCGGCGTAGGGCCGGTCGTCACGGCAGATCATGTGGGGGCCCCAGTCGAGGCGGGCGTCGGGGGTGCCGCCTTCGAAGATGCAGTAGATGCCCCGGCCGTCCTTGTGCTCCGCCGTGCGGTGGTTGATGACGATGTCGGCGATGGCCTTGACGCCCTTGCCGTGGAGCGCCCCGATGAGGGACTTGAGCTGCGCCTTGTTGCCGTACTTGGAGGCGTCCAGGTCGTAGAGCCGGCCCGGCATGTAGCCTTGCTCGGCGACGGACTGCGACGCCGGAGGGAGCCACACGTGCGTGATGCCGGCGGCGGCGATGTCGTCCACCTTGCCCATCAGGAAGTTGTACCACCCGCCATTGTGCTTCCACGACTCCCAGTTGAAACCCTGCCGCACGCACAACTCAAAGTTGAGGCCTTCTTTGGTTCATAGAATAGGAATATTATAGGAATAGGAACTTCATATGAAATGAGATGACATGCATCTGAATTTCTATAAAGAAAGAGATGTCATTTAATACATAAGATAGGAATTTTTCCATTGAGTCTAGATTAATATATTTTTTCCTTTGAAATGTGAAGTATTGAACCCTATCATACATAGTAATAGAAATTTATTCGTACAAACTGAAGGGCTTCATAGGAATTTTTCATTTGAAAATCCTATTCTATGAAATTCATATAAGATTCCTACAAACCAAAGGAGGCCTCAGTCCAAAAGAAAACATGATCACAGTCTGAAGACAGTTCTTGCCGACGAACAGGAGCTTACCTGAAACAGGACTTGCCCGGAGGCCAAGCTGGCCGACAGGCCAAGGAGGACGAGGAAGAGCGAGAGGGACAAGTGTTTGTTCGCCATCGTCTTCAGCTCTGTGTGTGCTCTGCAAGAGGACGGTGGAGAACTGATGGATTCAGCTGGTGTGTGTGGCCAGGTATTTATACTGTGCTGCAGCATGCCGGGATTGCAACTTGCAAATCATTTTGCGGCGTGCTCGTCCTGAATGCTCCTTTGGGCCAGTGGATATGTCGGCCGGAGTTTGTTATCGGCCGGTGCGATGAGCTCAAAAGGCAATTCAATGGCCCAAGTGATGGAGCCAGCCTTCGCCTTCGGTAAGAAGGCACCGGCCAAGACGACTGTCAGTTATCCTGAACCTCTGCTTTTGGAGGACACAACATTTGAGCATTTTTCATGGAATAATGTGCTGCGGTTACAAATCTTCGTCTACTGCAACTGTATCCAAGCCACGAAAATTTGCAAGAACATGGATGGAAACTACTCCGTAGTATACTTTTGCACCTCATGAACCGCAAAAGGGTTCAGCTTTCCGCTCTAAAATGAGGTTCAGTTCGGAGGCGCTGCTTCTAAGCAACAGTTCGCAAGATAAGCGGCAACTGATGGCAAATTCTCAAGATGGCTCCGAGGTTACTTTCGCATTTCTGGTTAACGAACAGAAATCCAGTCATCAAATTCCTAGCAGCAATTTTCCTGAATAACCCGGATGTGGTGCGTCTCTCGATGCAGATAAAACTGGACGTGTGATTCAGAAAGTTTCTAGCGAGTTTCAAACTTTTCTCAGTCCAAAGAGTTCTTCATATATCCAAATATTCAGTCGTTCGATGAGCATTCAATTCGTGAAGGTAGGAGTATGTGGCAAGAAAATATAGATTGTTCATCCCAAGGAATTCCGAATGGGGGTTGCAATTATCGACGTCATTTCCGTACCAGAAAGAAGCTGCTGCACCTTTTGCTCAACCAACTTTGGGGTGGGATAAGCAGGCGCCATGATAAACGCTGGGCAGAGACGTTATCGCCAGGCCATAGCAAATCCAACTGACTCAACGGAACAAACGGAAGAGCGTGCTCTCTACGTAGAACCGCGGCCGCCAGGTGAGGCGCACGCTATCTGTAACTGTAAGCACAACTGCTGGCAACAAGAGTAGGATTCTATAACCAAGGTCCAAGATCAGTAACTAATCATGCACAAAAAGAAACAAGTCTGCTTTGAATAAGCTGAACACAAATGGTACCAAAATACAAGAGGTGCCAATACATTTTATTTGGGGCCAGAATAGCTTGGACATATTCTTCGGACAGAGCTCAGCAGTGATATTCCTTTCTTTCAGAAGTAACAAAACATCATGCATGAACCCACCGGTAAAAAAATAGCAGGTGGATTCACACTAAAAGAAAAGTACTAAAGGAGGAACTAGTGAATACATCACTGGCACATACACAACACTACGGCCAATATGAGTCGCCTGGTCAGGCGGCCTCGGAGCAAAAAGGAAGGCCACTTGACCACACGATCATTTGGATGCCACAGGGAGGTGAATAAGAAACGGAGAACGGTAACGATAGGAGTATCTACAACACTAACTTGACATGTTTTCCTGCTGAACCCTGACCGACTCTTTAGCGCTACCTTTCTGTCACATTTTATTACGACTGTCTTGTTCGACTAGGACGAAGTTAAATTCACAGATAGTTCTCTGTCATGACGAGCTGTTTCTGGTCACTTGAAGTATGACGACAAGTATAGTCTTACTCCGATGTCCACCGGACAATCCTCGCCACCGATTGCATGAAGAACCACAGGGATGTCGCTCAGGTAGCTTATCACCATGGGCAGAACGGCTGGGGCAACTTCAACTTTCACTGCCTCGTCGCTCAGCAAAACTGAATCCACAGTCTCAGTTGCTCCTGATTCATCTCTGTCTTCGGGTAACATTAGCTCGGATGGGTTCACCACCACCGCGACTTCCTCAATTGCTCTACTGCATCTGAACTGGCCTCCCCTCTTTTGGGGCTTGTTCCTGCATGCATCAAGCACCAAGGTTCCAGTGGCTTCCAACCATTCAGTAGATAATCCCTCCACTTCATCATAGTATATCCTCCGTTCCATCTACATCAGAAAATCATGATCAGGCGACTCAAAACACACAGAATGGAGAGCTTCTATTACATGAGAATTAGGGGCAAAGTCATACCGAGAGTTTGGGCACATAAACTGACATGAACCTTGGTCCAAGCCCCAGAACTCTAGCATTGGAGACCAGGGTCTGCAAAAAGTAAAACCACAAATCCGTTAGAATAAAGCTTACCAACACAAACTTTGTTGCGGGAGATAAAAGATGATGATGCACCATTATTACCTCATTCCTCTTCAGTAGAGCCCACATGTAGAGCTTCTGTCCAGCTTCTTCTGCACGGCGACTGGCCCACTTCCTTTCATTACAGTGTTCAGCAGCCTCGCCAAGATCTTCAGAGTTAGGGACCTTAAACTTCTTAGCTGCAGCAGACAGTGCCTCTCTCCCTTCTATGGATTCAGCAGCATCCTTACTAAATTGAAGGCCTGTAAAGCATCTACTCACAACTTCACAAGATGTAGCTTTGACTCCATTCCGCCCAGTGGATATTTTCCTTTGCTTCAGATACATCTGTTCAGCCTCAATTACTGCATTCAGTGTCCTGTGAACGATTATATCAGGATACCTTCGAAGTGGTGAAGTGAAGTGTGTGTACAAAGGGATAGATAGCGCATAATGAGCCCAATCATCCTTCTTGCTTATCAGGTCCCCTGTGCAGAAGTATTCCGCAGACTGCATTTGCTTTGAAGCATAAAACATGAGAATATCAAACATAACGGGATCATCTTGCAACTCTTCCTTCAATCTGCAAATTGAAAGATGAAGTTGACCGGATGATGAAGAATCCAATTCAAACCCATTTTTAGCACAAAATGCCTCAAATTCTTTCAGCTTCCGTGGATTAGGTTCAGGATGCCTACGAAGTAAAGCACAATCAGGGAATGCATTGGATATAACTTCTGCAGCTGACATATTTGCCAACAGCATCAACTCCTCGACAATGAAACATGCATCATTCCTTTTATAGCGATAGCTATCGCATGGAGCCCCATCTTCATCAAATAGGATCGTGGGCTTTGAAGTGTCAAGCGAAAGAGCTCCACCCTTGAATCTAATATCCTTCAGATTTTTCGAGATCTCATAGAGGCATCGAAGAGACTTTATAACATCCTCATGTTTAAACATGCCATGCACTTGAAGAGATGCAGCTGCAGATCTAAACTGGCTTGAATCACTAGAAATCAGATCTTGCACGAGATCATATGACAGCTTGCAGCATGAAAAGATAATGGTACGACCAATCCAGCGATTAACTATGCTTCCATGAGGATCAATGTCCCAAATAACTGAAAAGGCAAGCCTGTCTACCCCAGGATTAAGTGAAACTAGTTCTTCTGAAAGTCTTGAAGGCAACATTGATACTTTACGTCGCAAGGTGTAAACACTGGTAGATCGAATCTGAGCCTCAGCATCTAATGCAGTCTCTGGATGAACAAAGTAAGAAACATCCGCAATATGGACCCCAATACGGACAATTCCCCCAGAAAGTGTCTCAATAGATATTGCATCATCAAGATCCGAAGCAGTAGGAGGGTCTATTGTTAAGGTCAAAACATTTCTCAGATCCTTTCTTGCTGCAAGTTCTTCTTGCGGAATCTTCCAGCAAGTGTCAGGGAGACATGCCATGGACTCAGGGGAAAATTCAACATCAGATATTGCATTCTCAAACAGTATAGCATCCATATGTGTTTCAACCTGTCCACCCTTTCCCAAGAAGTGTACGACACAAGCCCAGGGATAGGGACTTTCCTCATTCCATTCATCAATCTGTGCAGCAACTAATTCCTTCCAAATAGTTGTATCACCTTCTTTCAGCCTCTGTTTGATACCGTCTGACAAAGTGCTAATACTAACAATCATCTGCGGGAACTTGGGATCAGTAGGCAAGATTTGAACCAAGCCTGTGAAAATTGAGGATGATATATGGTTCATCCTCTTGGAACCCTGCACATTCATCTGATTTCTCTGCTGTCCATCGGGGAAATCTGAGAAAGGAGCAAGAAAACCTACAACAGTACTACGGCGAGGAGACTTCTTTATGACAGATACTACTTTCCCGGTAGGGCGTCTGCTTGGGTGATTGTATATCACAGAACAGATCCTCTGTAATGCTCTTGCAAACTCGGTCTTAGCTTCATCCAGGTCTTCATAATTCGCTGGGACAGTAGCATGCCCATTTTCACAAATAACAGCTTGACTAAAACCACTGTTCTTGTGATGGTTATGCATCCTGTCCGGAACAGGTTGGCCATTACTGCACTTTTCAAACCTGCAGCTGGCATCTGCCTGTCCTTTCTTCAAACTATGGTTCCCATTTGTTTCACTAACTTCACGAGCAACAGAAACTCCTCCAGTGGCAGGGTTGCATGCAATGTTCTGCCCTTTCATTCTAGTCCAGTAAACAACAGGATCCAATGTGATGGCGACAACATCACCTTCAATCTGCAAAGTGGGTCAATAAAGAGCATGTCATTGCAAGTAAGAGAACCATGTACTCTGGGTATATATAGTAAGAAACGCAAGATCAGAACTGAACATTCATAATTCATATCTATTCATATAACACATCAAGGAAAGAGAATGCTTTCTTAGAAACATATCAGCTAAATTAATTCACTGCATGAATTGTTTGTACTACTAAATAAGACGTCCTGAGAGAATGTTTCTCAGGATTATAGAGACAGAAAGTCAGAAACAGACAAGGTGATTGCATAAAGAATGCAGGTTAATATTGCCCACGGGAAAGACGAACAAGGGCACAACATCTTCAGCAGAACATTCAGAAAAATGACCACAGCATAAACATAATGTATCATGCAGCTTTGCTTAAATCATTTTCAAATGCAAGAGCTTCAAGCATGCTATTTGGCCTAAGGGGCATACCACTTCATCCATGTGTTTAGAGTCGACTCAAAATCACGCCAAGAGCAGGTAATTCTCCCAATGTGCTTGACCAATTTGTGGGAAAGCAAGCTAGACATAGGTTCTACATATATATTTTGCAAAGTCACAAGCAATCGAAAGTTGAACACAAATTGAATGTCCAATCCTGTGGCATCACAAAACAACTTAACAGCAGAAGATGCAAAACGGCAAACATCGTACAAAATTTTTGTTCTTAGACTCGCCTCCTGCCATATATGACAAGCATTGTGTCACCTGAGTTCCTAGCACATTATACTTCCTAAAATGGCTAATCAGTTAGCGTGCAATTCAAGGCAGAATGACAGGCTGGAAGCATCATTAAGCCTTTGCACTATCCACTAATAGTAGTGTATGGGATTGCTATAAATTACCGTACACGGTTAGCACCTCACTTCTTACTAGATACACTCATGTTGCAGTGTGTGCAAGCAGACGTGAACTTACCGCTCGGTTTTGTGCCGGCCCAGTAATGAGAACATCCACAGGGATGCCATCGATCGTGCAGTACGCCTGCAACATGACATATTCCAAACATTACCCACCAGTAGAACAGAGACAGCACAGTAAGAAGCAAATCAGGAAGAAGGACTCCATGCTTACCTCGTTTCGGTTGTGAGCATTCACGCGGAACTTCCCCGCGAAGACATTCCCTCTCTGCGTAGAGGAGGCAACAACAAATCAACACATTACTTCTCTCAAAAACAAATCAATATACATTAGTTCACGCAAAGTTCGAGCTACGGCAAAGCTGCAAGCGACACGATCCGCTATACCTTGAGGGCGTCCTCCACGACCTGCTCGGGCCAGTAGGGCGGGAAGAAGAGCCTCCTGGGAGCCCCCGCGCCCGTCCCGACCACCGGACCCCGGGCCTCGACGCGGTGCGGCGTGGGCAGCAGGGGGCAGGACCGGCTGGTCCCGGCCGCCTCGGCCAGCGCCACGGCGTCGAGCCGGGAGTCGGCGCGCATGGGCGGCATCGATGTGCACGGGCTGGGCCCCGCCGCGTCGACCTGCGGGGGCGGCGGCGGGGTGGCCTGCTTGGGGCGGCGCGCGGGCCGGCGTCGGCGCCTCCGCTCGGCGTCGTCCTCCGTGTGGGGCGTGGGCGGCGACGGCGAGGCGCGGACGGGGATGGCGGCGGCGGCGTGCTCTCCGGTGGCCCTCATGCGCAGCGGCCTCTCGCGTTCCTCGAAGAGAGATAGAGAGGTGGGGGGAGGGGAGGGGAGGGGGGAAGGTTCTAGAAGGCGGGGGGAGGCCGGGGGAACCCTAGATCTGGTGCGGGGGAGGCGTCGCGGCCCTCTGCGGCGATACCAGCGGGAGGGGAAAAACCGAGGTGTCGGAGGGCGGTGGGGAGCTGAGGAAAGGGCGGGGGGGAGGGATAGAGAGAGGGGGAGGGAGGCGGGCCGAGGCGGTGGCTTCGAGAAGGGGACAGGATATAATAGAGGGGAGGGGTGGGGCGAGGGAAGGGAAGGAAGGGAGGGGGAGGGACGGACGGCGCGGCGGCTTTGGGATATTGTGTTGGCTTGCGCCGCGTACGTGGTTGCGTCGCGGGGCGAGGACGGCAGGCTGGCAGGGTTTGGTCGGTCGGCGACGGGGTGCGCCGACTCCCGCTTTTCCCGACGCCTCGTCGCTTTCTCCCTTTCTTTCTTTCTTTCCTCCCTCCGGGTGATGCCTACGCACGCAATATACCCTCTGCTGCTGGGGCATGGGGTTTCTTAGCTTGAGCCCGGATGAACGAAAAAATAGAAAAAAATAAAAAAATTCTGGGTTTTTCTCTGGCAAACATTGAGAAATGTTTTAAGTGCTTGCAATTTTTCATCATTGAATCACATTCATGGAACTCGTCCAAAGAAAAATGATGGTCCAAAGATGCTATTTTCGAAAGCATTTTGGAGCACTGGCTTTATCTTTTTTGCCACGACATCTACAAATGTCATATGATGATGAAAATTTGCAAACACTCAGAATTTTTTTTTAATGTTTGTCACATCACAAAAGGTACAGCTTTTTTTTAATTTGCTTTGAAATTTTTAACTGTTCATGCCAACGGTATTTGAGCTCGGCTGAGATTAGGACTTTCGTTGATGCTGATGCTCCTTCGTTTTTGCGCATGGGTGCGTCGTGGCTCCGCCTGTGTGCTCGGGCACGGGTGCTGCACCTGCGCTCCCGTCGCCTGCTTCTACCCGTGCAACGCTGTTGTGGTGTTGGTCATGTTGCGTCGAATGGTGAATGCTTCCATGGATCAATGGACACTGTCAAAAGCTTATAAAAAAAATCCTTACCAAATTCAAGGTGCTTGGGAATAGTACTGTGAAAGGCTGCCTCAGGGATCCTATACTGCGCACGGGTCGGGGGATAGCGTCAAAACACGCACATCTGCTCGCGGTAATGGGTCATCCGTTAGTCTGTTTCTTTATTTGTTTTCTGTTTGTCTTCTTTTTTTTTCCTTTTTAAATTGGTGAAATTTATTTAAAATCACAAACAATTACAAATTTAAGATTCTTTTTAAGTGTGTTTTTTATTTTTTGCAAAATTTTATGAAAATCGAGAATAATTTTAAACTTTGCAAAATTTTACGAAAATCAAGAACAATTTCCAATTCAACGAATACTTCTCAAACTCCCGAGAATTTTGTAAATTCTTGAACATTTTTTGAATTTTTGAACATTTTTTAACTCATGGAAAAATCATGAAAATTTGGTAAATCTTTATATTTTCGAAAAAAATCATGAGCATTTTTCAGAATCATGAACACTTTTTGAAATCGCAAACATGTTTCAAAATCCGAGAACATATTTCCAATTCGGAAACAATTTGAAATTCGCCAACATTTTTTTAATTAAGGATACTTAAAAAATGGAACAACTTTTGATATTCACAAACATTTTCTGAATTTGCAAATATTTTTTGAATCGGTGAACCTTTTGTTTTGAGTATAATTCTACTTATCTTTTTTCCAATCTTTTTCAAAAAATATATTCCTGTTTTTTTATCCAGTTTCGATTATTCTCCTCGATAGTTTCTATCTTAAAATACATTGCCAACACAATAAAACTTCTCAGTTCCTTCTATTGAGATGAAAAAGAAAAAAATAGATTTCTATTCATAGACTTTAAAATTCAGAATAAATCAGAAACATTAACTAGAAATCTTGAATTCGGAACATTTTTTGAAATACATAAACTACTTTTGAATTCATGGTCATTTTTTAAATCTGTAAATATTTTTTGAATTTGTGAACATTTTTTCCAATTTGTGAACATTTTAAAGAAACATGAACATTTTTCGGAAATCCCAAACACTAAAAAGACAAAAGGAAAAACTAGGCGCCCCATCCCGAAATGATCCGGCCCAAAGCGTGTACGCATTGCACTACGGGTGATATACAGGTCCCATTGAATATGTCTTGCTTCCCTAGACATGGCATGACATGTGTCGGGTCTTTTATAAAAGGGCCATCCCATGCGGCCCGAAGGCTTGGCCACGGGGATTGCCCTGGCATGCCAGTTATAAAGGTTGGCATGACACCGCGTCGACTATGTCTCACTTCAGCAAGACCGTAGGATGTCTCACTAAAGCGGCTACAGTAGTCGGGCTAGCCCATTTTACGCATAGTTAAGAAAAAGAGAAGAAAAAGGGAGAACGAGGGATCGAATCCCTTAAGCTCCAGGAAGAGATCGATCGCCGCTAGCCATCACGCCCTGCCAATTGTTTGTGTTAAGTAGCGGGGGCGTGACTGACGTGGAGTTTCTCGTGTGAACAGTAAAATAAATAAAATAAAAAATATTTCAAAAAGTTATGTATTTTTATGGCATATTTTAAGAAATGTTTGTTGTGTATGTAAAAATTGATCACAAAATGACATTGGTGGAAGACGTGGTAAAAAAATAAAATTGATGCTACAAAAAATGTTACTGTCAAACGCATTTTCAAGCTCTGATTTTGTTTTTGTTTTGCCAGGACTTCCACCAATCTAATTTAGTAATGAAATTTTACATGCACAAGAAACATTTTTTAAAGTATGCCACGAAAAAAATCAGAATTTATTAAAATGTTTTTCTATTTTATTTATTTTACTATTCACACCAGGAGCATATGAGCTCAGGTGTAGAAAGGTACTTTCGGGGCACGGCCTACATGAAGCAAGTCAAGCCGGTTTTCTCTAGATTTTTTTCTTTTTTTTATTTTCTTTCCTTTTCTATTTTTTACCTTTTCTTTTGTGTTTTTTCATTTGTATCTTTAGTTTTTATTTCTTTTCTCTTTGGTTTATTTGGTTTTCTTTGTTTTTATTTCTATACCTTTGTATACGTCAACAATAATTTTCTAATATGCATTTAACATCTTTTCAATAGAAATCTAATTTTTTTAATACATGATCAATATTTTTATACACATTTTTAACATTTTCAAATGCTTGATTAACATTTTGCTAAATGCAATCTTAACATTTGTTGAACACATGGTCAATATTTTTTTCTATACAAATTAAATATTTTTCAAATGCTTGATTAACATTTTCCAAATACTTGTTCAACATTTTTTTCAAATGCTTGATTAATATATTTTAGATACATTATAGAAAAAAATTCATCATTGTTTAAATACATGATCACATTTTTTCCTATACACATTTAACATTCGTCAAATGCTTGATCAGCATTTTACAAATACTTTTTCAACATTTTTTTCAAATGCTTGATTAACATTTTTATACACATGACCAAAAAATGTCAAAAAAATTTAATACATGGTGAACATTTTTTCTATACACATTTAACATTTTTCAATTGCTTAATCACAATTTTTGAAATACTTATTCAACATTTGGTCAAATTCTTGATTAACATTTTATCTACATAATAAAAAACCATAATTTTTTAATACATGGACAACATTTTTTCAATACACATTTCACATTTTTCAAATGCTTCATCAACATTTTTCGAGTACTTGTTCAAAACAATTCAAATGCTTGATTAACATTTTGTAAATACATGATCAAAAATTTTATACACATTTTTAATACATTTTTCATATATGTGATAAACATTTTTTCTATACATATTTGATATTTTTAAATGTTTGGTCAACATTCTTCAAATATTTTTATAGAATTTTTGTAATATATATATAGAATATTTTAAACTATAAATAAAATAAAAATAAAGCAAAAAAAATGTAAAACCTAAAAGAACAAAAAAAGGAGGTTGTGTCTTCCCGCGCTCCTGGGCCGGTCCATCTTAGTCTCCACTTCTGCGAGGGTTCCTACACTCTCGCTGAAGGCGAGATACAGAGGCGCCCGTACGAACGACACAGCTACGGTTTTCTTTTTGGCTTGGTGGGCCGTTTCGGCCTTATGAGTCGCTCGGCCTTCTGGGCCTTTTGGTTTTTTAATTCAAAAAATATAAAAATGTGTAATAAAAACATACAAGAAGATTTAAAATCAAGAAAAATACAGAGAAATATAGGGAAAAACTAGTTAAAAGCTCGACTAAAAAAGAAGCTAGGTGTCATATGGATAAATATTGAACTTTATTAGTAGCTACCTCATTAAAACCTTCCAGGTAAATATCCCCTTGGAGGAAAACCTTGGTTAGGAAAAAGAGTAGTGCAAAGTTTGCTCAAAATTACATATTACAACTATTTTTCTGGTTGTTCATCGTCTAAATAAAGATTTTCAAGCATGAATGACAAATCTATGTTATTCGTATTGTGTTAGGCTCTCTGTGTGGCTAGTTCCCAATCTTCCATGATCATTGGTATCTTCGCCCTATGACTTGTGAGACTGTTTCTTTTCTCATCGAGTATTCTTCCGTCTGGATTGAAAGTAAACTCCGATGATACCTTGAGCCGGGTACCGCTAGCACATCTCGTGTTAATTATGGAAATCATCAGATATGTAAGTTTGTGATCATGCTCCCACTGCCATATGTTGGAAGTCATCATCATTTTGTTCCACTAGTTGATTTTATCACTGTTAAGGTACGTTGCTAACACCCAGCCTCGTCACCTGTCATTACAATGCGTTGCTTTTGTTGGTGTTGAAGGGCTCAAGGAAGAGGAGGAGGAACCAAATATCTTTCCCCATGCTCCTTTCTTCTTTCTAGTTGTTGGTGCTAGCGGAGGCCTTTGCAACTAACTCTGACATGCTTCTAATTATACATTACCAAACCTTGCAAGTTTAGCCATATGATCAAAATAAATACAAATGCATACAACATTGGAATTTCTTTCCAGTATTTCAAACACCTGCTTTTCATGGCAACAACAACATCACATAACTGCAAAATCACTTTCTTATGCTTTCATGTGGGTAGCTTTCTAAAATATGATGCACCATTAAAGGAGATGTGGGATTATAAACCCCAGGCAAAGCAACAGTTGAATCGTAAAGAAGCTCTAAAAAAACTTAGCAGTACTTCAGTAATATGCCAATCATTAGGGGTGAGTTGGGGTTGTTCCATAATTGATAGAGTAAATTGACTTAATAAAAACAATAAAACTATCTTTATGTGTAATAAGATGCTTAAGCATCATATATGTAGAGTTCCATCTAACAGGCGTGTCTAAAGCGAACTTACGAGGGACATACTTGTAGCAAGGCAGCACCTCATGTAGTTTGCAATTCGTGTATTAGAAGCATTCAGGAAAGAACTCACAGTTCGCAAATTGTCAATGTATGTAGTCAATCTCTTTAAAATAATTTAGCCATAAGATTAATTTTATGGAACATTGATGCAATAATAAGATGCAGCACAAGAGTTAAAACAAAAGGAGTGAGGACACTCATTGCACTAGCATTTGATGCAGCACTAGTGGTTGGGGCGCCACCCGGTGGCGCCACCTGAGACGAAGCTGGGCGGTGCCAGGTAGGAGGCGCCCCTTTCACGTTGTTGGGTGTAGTTCACAATGTTATTACATGGTCAGCAATAAGAGAACGGTGGAAATGCAACACACACATACCATGAATCAGCCTTAGGAGTCATAGATATTAATATGTCCTTGTAGTTTACATGAATGGCGACATAAAAGACAATTGTTCAAAAGCAACACACGCAACATAAAAGCGAAGGTACAATAGGAGCATTTTCATCTCTTGTTGTGAAAAGGATGTCCTGCCTAAAGATAGAAATGCACAAGTATCACATATTATTGACACCACTTATGTTGCTTAGAAAACAGAACATAGAGAAAGAAAATGGGGGATAAAATCGCTTCCACCAATTCCAAGCGAAGATAAACCTGAATGGACAAGCACATATATTAAGAAAGGATATAATTTAAAGTATAGAATCACTTTGTAAGCCAATTCCCATAAGGCTATGACGGGAAGGAGGTCGGGAAGACGGCGCCGTATGATGAGCCCTATCCATGCCGAAAGACCTCATGATATACAGCCTCCGTCGCTCACTATTCAATGCCCATAGAAAAATCAGGATTGTAGTAGACATGTCTTAGGTAAGATACATATGTGTAAATGTAAAGTTTTACTAATCAAGCATGCACTTAATGAAAGTACCTATTATATATAAAAGGGAAGTAACTGAGATAGATGATGGGTTTTTTTCTTAGAAGGAAGTTGGACATCAAATAGGCATAGATAATCAAATTTGGAATATCTCCAGGAACATCTAATTTTTGAAACTCATGGCAATATGTAGTACACATGTGTTAGGTCAGATAGAAGATATGCACAAATGTAGAGATTTAGTAATGAAGCATCCAGTGAACAAAAGAAACAATTATACATGAAAAGAAACTATGTGGGCTATGCATGTTTCAGTGTCATGTAACTTATGTTACAGAACAAAACCAAGCTAGTAAGCAATCCATTGTGAAATCTTCATGTGGTAAAGAACATTTGTAGATTAACATGAAATAAATATTATTGTCTGAGCACAGGCAATCATGTTGATACATTTAGTGATTTATTTAAGCAGTAATAATCAGTCTATATTGATGTTCAATTAGTGGGTAAGAGGTATTGAGTAGAATCGATTTGTTTAACGCATGACATGAATGAATTATGCAGCTACCTGGGGGCTTAAGCCATTGCATTGACAGAGGAAATAGGTAGAAACAGAGAAATAGTTCAATTTTAAGTAACAAATTAGAGGCGTTGAGAGCAGAGAAGGAGACAGTCACCTTGTCAGATCCATGAGGATGAATTTAGGGAGAGGGGACATGAGTAGCACGCGGTAGATCCACTTTAAGGCTAGCTGCCTCGTCACAGATACTTCTTGATATGCATTGTAATAGTCAGACCACACAACACGTAATACTAATGGCCTAATGCCATAGCCTGCAGCAGTACAGAAGTGAACACATTGGTATATAATGGATGGTATCTGTGCAAATCTAGAACAATAATTTACCTTTCACAACAAACAAATCTCAAGAGCACATTATTTCTTTATTTCTCAATAATTCACAATAAATGATCAAGCATCTATATGCATGTACCAAAGCATTTACCTTTGTAGGAGCTTCCCAACTTTGCCTTCTGAGTTGTACGGGCTCTTCCATGGTCAAAACTGCATACCACCTTCGCCGCCACCAACGATGACCGATCCCAATCATTGAGCCGAGACCGGAGGCCGTCAAAGGGACCGCCATCTCCCTAAAGCAACGGGTTGCCCTAAGATGGTTGAGACCAAGTCGATGGCACACACTAGTGAAACCTAGCCCATCTTAAAACTTTGAGCCCAGCCCGTCTTCAAACCTAGCAGAAGACCAAAGCAACAAATTTAGAATGAGGGACTGGTTAATTGTATTTTTCAAACTTCACACGGAGAACTGAATATTTCTTCTTCTTTGCGGAAACGTAAACCAAAGCACATAAGCGCATGATATAAAATCAAGAAGATCTGCATGTAAAACTTCTATACTGCATAGTCTCTTGACATGTATAATTAGTATTTTTAAAAATGACAATGTAAAGCAAAGAAATTGGCAGCAAGAGAAAGAGCTAGCTAGCAAATAATTAGATACAGACCAGGTTATCAGTTAGACACAGACCAGGTTATCAGTTAGACAAAGAACAGAAAATAGAACAAAGGATCATAAAGCAATCCTTCCTGGTGAGATACCCCTTAATTTTTCTCGAATTTGGAATGAACTTCTTTACACACAGCAACTGAGTATATTTGCATGTAATGTTGTACCAAGGATGGACAAGTGATGAACATGAACTGAATCATAAAATCCGTATAATTTGCATTGTTTGCTTTCTAGGACAAAACAGAATCACGAGCAACTAAAATACAGTCAAGTAAGTCGAAAGCACTTAATAAGAGGTCTGACATCGGGCATATGCCATGGAAATATAGTAGTAAGCCAAAATGGACATTTTTGTTGATTCCTATCTTTTACATCCTGTAAGAGAGCATGGAATCTCAGTGGTGTCCGGCTAACACATTATATTTATCAGAGCATGCCACTGTCAGACAATAACCAGCTCAGACATGTAGGATATAAAGAAATTTACCACACCTCAGCATCAACAAGTGATTCATCATCGTCAGCGTAGACCATGTTTGATACCAAAGTCTAGGAAATAAATACAAAAGGCAGATGTTAAAACTGTAAACAGGGGAAAGATTAAGCAACATTAGCTTGGACAAGGAAAATCATATACTTGTATTAAGCGTGGCAAGAACTCCCGCAGTCCTTCAGGGGGCATGCTAACATCACAATACGCTGACCTGAAAAGGTTTACTTTACTTATAGTTAGTCCTATAATACAACACAGTCAGTCAGTAATGTCATCAATGACTCATAGTTTATTTTGAACTCGAAGGGTGTCAAGCAAATAAAATGTTAGAATACATAGACATGAGCACCAATCAGATGTAAAATATTATAGTATGAAGTTTAAAATTGACAATTTAAATTTACCATATCATGCATGTTAATCTTTGGTTAGTTTTCTGTTGAAGTTCGAACAGACAAGGGAGACTCAAAAGGGCCATCACGATAAACTCCATGCACTACAACAAACACCCGCAGCTCAAATATACAACTTCATACGGCCAAATTAGTTAGCTAGTTAGGATAGCATCGTCATATGTTATGAGCTGGCATTCATTTGTTTAAAGGGAAAAATAACCCTCTACACAGAAGTTCCAAGTGCTTCGGTTAGATAACAAAATTTAATCATTTAGCACACCAAAGGGCTTGGCCTGTAATTGAACATGTCCATAATTACTTGATTAGAACTGTATAATGCATCTTATACAAGGCCTGTCTACTTCTCATTTAAGAATGTCACAGCCAGCCACAGTAATTGACAGATTCATAAACTATTGCTTAAGGTGCATCATCAAACCTAGCTCATCTTAAAAAATTGAACCTAGCCCGCCTTCAAACCTAGCAGTATAGCAAAGCAACCAATTTAAAAGGAGGTACTGGTTAATTGTTTTTTTAAATCGGCATGAAGAACTGAGTACTTTTTACTGGATTATCTTCGTACTGCATTTTTAGCTGATGGGTAATGTTCCCTTGGTTGTCAGATCTGAACTTTATAAGAAAAGAACATGTATAGTTATTTTAGCAAGTATGCATATAAGCATCCCGAAACAACACATAGAAGAGGGTATGTGTTGTCTCAGGATCCATACATGTGCCGCATCCTACCTCATGCATTAACACAATCTTCGCTGCACACTTTTCAAGAAAAGCTAATTTCACATTAGCTCCATCTCAATCCGGCACTACTTCAGAATTCGAAGAAATTTAGAGAGGCAGATCACACTTTGTTTTGTCTAATGCCAAATTTTAATTGTACACCATGAAGCTGCAAAGTTGAGAGCCGTCCAACAGATTTCTGAATTTAATTAGTGTGACTACTTGTTGGAAAGAGATCATCATCATATGACAAAACAAATACCCAATATATGTTCTCATCACATCACACAACCAAGATGTGCAGTCAAGCATGAGGTTGCAATGCAATGCAAGAACAAAGGATTATGGTCGGTTGGGTGGGTTGTGGTCACCTGTGACGAGGACGGTGAGCCCGGCAGCATTCTCTGCTCCGCCATGGACAGACTGACGCCTGACTTGCCGGAGATGAGCGACAAGATACCCATTTGGTCCTCAATCGACTCCCTAACAAAAGTGAGTCCATAAATAGGAGGTAAAAAAAGAAACGGAACAGAGTTTGTGTCGGTGTCAAAACCGGCGGATCTCGGGTAGGGGGTCCCGAACTGTGCGTCTAGGCCGGATGGTAACAGGAGGCAAGGGACACGAAGTTTTACCCAGGTTCGGGCCCTCTCGATGGAGGTAAAACCCTACGTCCTGCTTGATTAATATTGATGATATGGGTAGTACGAGTAGATCTACCACGAGATCGGAGAGGCTAAACCCTAGAAGCTAGCCTATGGTATGATTGTGTGTTGTCCTACGGACTAAAACCCTTCGGTTTATATAGACACCGGAGAGGGATAGGGTTACACAAATTCGGTTACAATGGTAGGAGATCTGCATATCCGTATCGCCAAGTTTGCCTTCCACGCCAAGGAAAGTCCCTTCCGGACACGGGACGAAGTCTTCAATCTTGTATCTTCATAGTCCAGGAGTCCGGCCGAAGGTATAGTCCGGCCATCCGGACACCCCCTAATCCAGGACTCCCTCAGTAGCCCCTGAACCAGGCTTCAATGACGACGAGTCTGGCGCGCAAATTGTCTTCGGCATTGCAAGGCGGGTTCCTCCTCCAAGTACTTCATATAAGATTTTGAACACCAAAATAGTGTCCGGCTCTGCAAAACAAGTTTCCACATATTGCCATAGAGAGAATAATATTTACACAAATATAATCTGCTGACGTATTCCGTAGTGTGACACACCACGGCCAAGCCTTTATCCGAGTCGTTTCATTATCCCACCTCAGCGTGTCATGCGAGGCGGTTTCCTTGGCATGTCTTGTTAAAGCAGAGATCGTGTCCCCTTATTCCGGGATTCTCATCAATACGGGCGTGGGTAACCCAACCACTTCTAGGACTCCTAGATTATAGGCAAGTCCAAACGGACACGGAGAGGACGCTTGATATTCACCCTCTTTATAAAGGGGACAAGGCTTTTATTTTTCCCTCCCGTGCTCAATCGAATCCTTCCCCCACCTCAAGCTCAAACGCCCGAAGTTCAGGTCAGGTGCTCCGAACCTTCAGTCATGTCCGGATCTAGCCTTCAAGGCCAATGGGTGCCTTCCTCCGTCACGGAAGAGGACATCAAAAAGTTGAGGGAGGCCAGATATCTGACCGCCGAGATTTTGCATCGGCTGCCTCCCCGAGGGCAGGCCGTCCCCACCCCTAAACCCAACAAGAACGTCGTGTTCGTCTCCCACTTCCTCCGAGGTCTAGGCCTTGCTCTGGATCCTTTCGTCAAAGGTTTGATGTTTTATTACGGGCTAGACTTCCATGATCTAGCTCCGGACTCCTTTCTTCATATCACGACATTTATTGTCGTGTGCGAGGCCTTCCTCCGGGTTACCCCTCACTTTGGCCTATGGCTCAAGACCTTTGAAGTAAAGCCGAAGATGATCGAGGGGCAACATGCAGCGTGTGGAGGTGCCTCAATATGCAAGATGACGGGAGCTCTGTGGCCCAAAGGTTCCATCCCAGAGGTATCTGAATTGTGGCAACAGGAGTGGTTCTACATCACGGCTCCTAGAAGTGCCAAGTGGGCGGGCGCCCCTGTTTTCCGCTCGGGCCCTCCACCACAACTGATGTCATGGATCAGCAGAGGTCTGAGCTGGGGTCCAGCCAAGGACGTGCCTATACTGCAAAGCCGCATTCGAGATCTCTTCAATGAAGATTTCAGTTTGGTTGCGGTAATACAAGTTATGCTGGTTCGTCAAGTCCAGCCTTGCAAACGCCGGCCTCTTCGCCTGTGGGAGTTCAATCCCGAGGGACCGCGTGTCATTCAAAATTTTCTCGGCCTGACGCACGAGGAGATGTACAAGTCATTCTTCGGACCTCAGGTGGAGTGTCCGGAAATCACCGAGGACGTGGGCCTGAGTATTAACCGCGCCGCCGAACAGGTAAGGCATCTTCCGGCCGAACATACTATCTCTCCTTTGTTACGAAATTATTTCTGAGAGTCCGCTTTTTGACCAGGACTGGCTAACAAAGGCGAAGTTGATTCGGTGTTCGGCCCCCCTCCCTGAGGGTTTGGAAAATCTGGTATTGGAAAAGATGCTCTAGACCGCACCTTGCCCAGAGCCCTTGAAGGAAGATACTGTGGAGGATAATGCGGGCGGACGCGGGCCCCCAACGCTGCCATCTTTTTCTTCTGAGAAAATAACCACCGCATATATTTTTGTAGTTCGAGCCTTAGCCCCTCTCAAATGAGCTCGTCTTCGGGGGATCTTCTTCCAGAGATGATGGAGAGCGAAACGCCTCCTCCGGACTCCTCCGCTCCGGAAGCGGGCGACCCTGAAGTGTCGTCGCGAAGGGCCTCTCCGAGTCCGGTGAGGCCAGAAGATAATCCCATTGACCCCCAAAGCTCCCAGTGTCCGGCTCCTGAAGAGAGCAGACAAAAGAGTCTGGCACCGTCTAGTGTGCGATCGGATGTTCTGAGGGAGTTGGTGGGGCGAGCGGCCATCTCAGATGAACACCGTGTGCTGATGAATACGGTGATGGAGAGAATATCGTTCGCCGAAAGCGGATTGCATGAAGCTTTTATGAGTCTACTGACAGGCTTTGAGGTACGTAAAAGAATGTATGATAGTCCTGCACATGCTAGGTGTGCCCTGTGTAGATAGTAGCCCTTGAGACTCTGGTTGTCGTCGGAAACGACGATGAACAGAGGATCATATTCCCAGGTAATAACCATACTGCCTCTATGTGCAGGTGATGGAAGCTCCGGTGGCTAGCCGGACTAGCGAGTTTGCCCATTTAGAATGGCAGTTGGATGCGGCAGACGCCGACATCGAGCTTGTTAACAAAAGGCTTGACGAGGCACATGGTAAGTGTCATTATCTGGTAAACGCCACATAGGAAGAGCAGCATGATGCCAGTATCTTTAATATGTTGTGACTGCAGATGGAGTTGCCACTGTTGAAGCCTTGCGGGCAGAACTTGCCCGAGCCAAGGAACAAGTGAGGTTGGGTAATGCGGCTGCTTTGAAGGCGGCCGAAGAGTTGCAAGCCGAGAAGGCCGCGCATGGCGAGAGCCGAGACAAGATGGCCATAGAATTAAAAGCCGCCGCCGACCGTTGCCGGGTTCTTGAAAAGGAAAACCAAGCGAAGGCATCGGACCTTGAGAAGGCTGCTGCGACGAAAAAAGACCTCCGCTCTGCTATGAGGGCAAAGAAGGAGGAGCTGCGGGAAGCCGGGGATATTGTAGCTGGGAAATCCTTTATGTTGCGGAGGAAGTTCGGAGATCCACGGTATGCCCCTCTGGATCGGCTGTGGAGTTCGGAGGATGTGTATATGGACTTGGCGGCGAGCGCTGCCGATGCGGCCAAGTACTTCCAGGGTCAGACGGACCGTGAAGTAGACTAGCTGTTTTGGAGGCAATTCCATTCTCCCGAGCGTCCACTTTCATTGACTGACCAATTAGCCGAATGGGCCGAACTAAATAGGTTGTCCGGACTCTCCATGAGGTCTGTTGTGGATCAGCTATGGCCGGAAAGGTCAAAATCGAACAGCTATTTCAGCTTGGTGCAGCAGTTCCTTGACGTGGTGCCGCGCATTAATGCGATGAAGAGGTCGGCGTGCATAGAGGGCGCACGGATGGCCTTTGCCCGTGTTAAGGCATACTGGGCGGAGATGGATGCTACCAGTGTTGCAGCGCGGGATTCGGCTATAGGTTGAAAGGCTGCTGAGCACTACTTTGAAGAAGTTCTTGAGGGTGCCCGTTTGATAGAGACCCAATGCTCAAAAAATATCATGTTTGAGTGATATGTAATCTCATTGTAAGCGAAATGCTTTTATAAATTTTTATAAGGCTATTTTTATACTTTTGCCTGAAAGTAATATGATGCCTCCTGGGAGGTCGTTTATGTATACATGTGTATAACCTGAAAGATTGCAGTCGTCGGCTTCAACCCCCACGCATATAATGCGGAGGTGCTCGCAAAAACACGCATTCACACTTAACCCAACGTCTTGGTCCTATTAAGGAGGTGATAGCGGAGCGAGCGAGGCAACCGGACTATAATGCTTTAACACTTTCACTTAGCCATAGGAGTTTGACAGTGGGGCTACTAGATAGCCCCTAGTGGCTCCGCACTCTCCCGATTCCGGGGTGCGTACATGCCTGGCCGGAAAACGGCCCTTCGTTAAGGCGTAGGAATTCTAACATTCCCACAGGTCATCGAGTGGTTGACCAGTCTCACGCTATATCATGACAGTCAGTTTTCGGCTTTCTCTACTGAGGTGCTCGTCCGGATGAACCAGGGCACAATCGCAGTAGTTCTCCTGGTGCTACCTTAGCCGGTAAAGCGGAACGTAAGGCACCAAAACACAGGATCCGGGCAAACCCAACATTTAACCAAAGACAATGATTCGGAGCTGATGCATATAGGGCCAAACCCGCGACGCCGAACACTCCCTAAGGTATTCGGTCTTTGTGGTATAAACCGGGCCTAAATAATGGCCTTTGTAAGAAGCCCCTTGTGTCCAGGTACGTGCATTGTTCTGGCGTGGCCACATGCCAAGACGTCAGCATCCTTCTCAACGATGGATATGTATCAACAAGAGACAGTAAAAAAGGTTTATGCAGGGTCTTAATCTAAAAAGAATCCTTGGAGCGGGTCCCTGCTACACGTCTGCGCATGTGTCTCCTTTGTGCCGTATCTTGGACGGGTGTAGCATGATGATCATCTATAAAAGAGAGTAAGTTAAGTGAAAAAGTTGTCGTGCAAAAAGATAGTTTTTAAAGAAAGCATGTATAATTCAAGATGATAAGAAATTGCCACTCGTCTACGCGTGTTGAGCCCCTTGTATTGACAAATAGGGGTGTGACCATTTATTCGGTATAAGTAGCGGCGCCAGACTCGATTAGTTGTATCTGAGGTCTTGACGACCTATTGGATGCTTTCGCTTGTCCGGGCGCCTTTAGTGTGCGGCTGCCAAGGCAACCTCACTCTCTTCGGCGCGCAGGGATCGCTTGATATTTTCATGCACTGTGATGATGCCACGTGGACCGGGCATCTTGAGTGTGAGGGAGGCGTAGTGTGGTATTGCATTAAAGCGAGCGAAAGCTTCGCGTCCGAGCAGTGCTTGATAGCCACTTTGAAATGGAGCGATGTGGAAAGTTAAATGCTCGCGACGGAAGTTATCGAGGGAGCCGAATATAACTTGTAGTAGGAGGGAGCCCGTACAACGAGCCCCTGGGCCTGGCGTTACTCCTTTAAAGGTAGTATTGCTATGGCGAATTTGTGTTGAGTCTAACCCCATCTCACGGATTGTATCCTGATATATTAGGTTTAGGCTACTGCCGCCGTCCATCAAGACTCTTGTGAAGTGATATCCGCCTATTACTGGGTCTAATACCAGGGCAGCCCATCCTGCGTGTCGGATACTTGCTGAGTAATCGCGATGGTCGCAAGTGATCGGTTGAGATGACCAGTGGCAGGACTTCATGGTGACAGGCACTTGGGTATATTTTCCTGGGAGTGCCGCGTTGTTTTTTCCCTTGATTACGTGTAACATGTTTACTGTTTTGACTTCTGGTGGAAATTTCTTTTGTTCCCCCGTCTCTTGCTTGGGAGGCTCGTCCTCGTCTTCACTTGGTGTATCCTCCCCCTTGTGTACGGCGTTGAGCTTGCCGGACTGCTTGAAGACCCAACATTCTCTGTGGGTATGATTAGCAGGTTTATCAGGGGTACTATGAATCTGACATACCTGGTCCAGAATTTTGTTGAGGCTGGACAATTCATCCCTGGTGCCTTTAGGGGGCGGCTTTTGACCTGGCCGAGATCTTTTGAATCCAGCATTTACTACCGTGCCCTTCGTGTTGTCTTCTTTATTCCGGCGTTTGTTACTGTGGCGCCATGATTTCCTGTTTCCATCTCTAACTTCAGATGTACTGGGGTCACTGGTGCTGCATCTGGCTAGCCAGCTATCCTCACCCGCGCAAAAGCGGGTCATGAGGTTTGTTAATGCGGCCATCGTTCTCGGCTTATTTTGGCCGAGGTGTCTGGCGAGCCATTCATCATGGACGCTATGCTTAAGACTGCCAAGGCTTCGGCGTCCGGACAGTCGACAATCTGGTTCTTTTTAGTAAGAAACCTGTTCCAAAGCTTTCGGGTTGACTCTCCGGGCTGTTGAGTTATATGACTCAAATCGTCCGCATCCGGAGGTCGGACATAAGTCCCTTGAAAATTTGCCCGAAAGGCGTCTTCGAGCTCTTCCCAACTTCCAATGGAGCTTTCGGGGAGGCCTTTGAGCCAGTGACGAGCTGGCCCTTTGAGCTTGAGGGGTAGGTACTTGATGGCGTGGAGATCATCTCCTCGAGCCATATGGATATGAAGGATGTAGTCCTCAATCCAGACCCCTGGGTCTGTTGTTCCGTCGTATGCCTCTATGTTTACGGGATTGAATCTCTCTGGAAATTCGTGGTCCAGCACCTCATCGGTGAAACATAGGGGGTGTGCGGCACCTCTGTAGCTGGGTGTACCGCATTGTTCGGATGTTTGTTGTGTTGCATTGTATGCTGGGGCGCGATTGCGTGGTCCATAAATGGATCTTGTTGCGCCGTCCTTTGGGTGCGAGACCTCGCATGGGTCGCGTATTGTATTGTGAGCGGCGTTGTATGCCGCTCTGTGTTGGTAGAGGGGTCGTCTATCCGACCAGGTGGCTGCTTTGATATTTGGTTGTGGGGGTTCTGAGGCCTCCTCATCGAATTCGGGTAGCAGCTTCCGCTTTGGGTAGCTTTTGTAGGGGCGATTGTCGCCGTACCTTGCTGTAGTGTTGAGTATTTTACTCCATCTGATTTGGAGTGTGTCTTGCGCGGCCTTGAGCCTTTGCTTCTACTTTTTCAGACTCCTCGCGGTAGCAACAAGCCTTTTACGGGCCGTCTGCTGCTCCGGGTGTCTGTCCGGCGTTATGTCGTCCGGACCATTATCCTTGATAGGATTTGTTTGTTCGGTTTGATTATCCGGATTGCCGTTGTCCGGCAGCGGTTTGCCCTGCTCCAACGCTGGGTCTGTGTGATCGCTATTTCTGTCAAGACGGGATTTGGGACGGCGCTTGCGTCGCCGCTTTGACTGCTTTTCGAGGGAACAAGCCTTCGGTGCGTCCTTCCGCTCCTCGTCGTCATCTTTTGATGCGTCCACCATGTATACGTCATATGACGAGGTGGCGTTCCAGGGCCCATAGGCGCTGGTTCTTCATCATCTCCTTCATCGGCGTCCGTACCGTCGAAGTCTTCGGAGTCGAAGTCGATCATGTCGGTTAAATCATCGACAGTGGCTACAAAGTGGGTGGTGGGTGGGCTTTGAATTTCTTCATCGTCCGCATCCCAATCTCGCTGACCGTAGTCCGGCCAGGGCTCTTCTGATAAAAAGAGAGACTTTAGTGATTTTATAATATCGCCAAAGGGTGAGTGCTGAAAGATGTCTGCGCTGGTAAACTCCATGATCGGCGCCCGATCGGATTCGATCGGCAGAGGCGCGAATGGTTCGGAGTCCGGAGAGGAGTCCGGCTCCTTGGAATCATGAGTCTCGCGGAGTGCGGGGCTGGTGTTCGGCTTGATCGCCGTTAGGATCGCAGCCCCCGAGGCGGTGTCCAACCACCCATCCTCGATCGGCACGGTTGGCTCCGAATTAAGGGTCGAAGCGGATGCGGGTGCGGCCTTCAGGGCACTATTAGGCGGCAGAGCTAGATCATGCTCGTCGTGGCAGTGCGGCGCGCTCGGCAGTGGCTCAAATCCGTCGAAGATCAAGTCCCCGCGGATGTCAGCCGTGTAGTTTAAACTTCCAAATCTGACCTGACGGCCAGGGGCATAGTTTTCGATCTGCTCCAGATGGCCAAGTGAATTGGCCCGCAGTGCAAAGCCGCCAAAGACAGAGATCTGTCCGGGGAGACAAGTTTCACCCTAGACCGCATCACTATCGATGATCGTAGGAGCCATCAAGCCTGACGGCGACGACACAGAGGAACTCTCAATGAAAGCACCAATGTCGGTGTCAAAACCAGCGGATCTCGAGTAGGGGGTCCCGAACTGTGCGTCTAGGCCGGATGGTAACAGGAGGCAAGGGACACGAAGTTTTACCCAGGTTCGGGCCCTCTCGATGGAGGTAAAACCCTACGTCTTGCTTGATTAATATTGATGATATGGGTAGTACAAGAGTAGATCTACCACGAGATCGGAGAGGCTAAACCCTAGAAGCTAGCCTATGGTATGATTGTGTGTTGTCCTACAGACTAAAACCCTCCGGTTTATATAGACACCGGAGAGGGTTAGGGTTACACAAAGTCGGTTACAATGGTAGGAGATCTGCATATCCGTATCGCCAAGCTTGCCTTCCACGCCAAGGAAAGTCCCTTCCGGACACGGGACGAAGTCTTCAATCTTGTATCTTCACAGTCCAGGAGTCTGGCCGAAGGTATAGTCCGGCCATTCGGACACCCCCTAATCCAGGACTCCCTCAGAGTCCCCAAGAACCACATAACAACCAATTCAAAAAAGAAAGAGCCACGAATCAATTCTCACCTGATAGCTTGATTGCTCACAAGGGCATGGTGCAAAATCAAATCCATGAGTATGTATGTGTGGGCTTCATCCATAAATATGTGGACAGAATTTAAGCACCGTCTAGAACCACACAAAATCAGATCAAACCATGCAACGGTGAGCTCGTGAGACAGCCATGCTGCAGGTTGGCCTTAGAACACACCAAGGGACCACACAGATCAGCACAATAATTGAATAAAATATGACAACGAGAGCACACCTTGACGCGACATAACAATGAACAGGCTATAAGCGGGTTAACATCAACAACAAATCCATGAACATCATCACAACAAGAACAACCATCTATGCAGCCGCACATGACCAAGCGGCCAACCTGAACTGGAGATGCCGGCCATCTCTTTTGTAAAGTCAAAGAGACCGGAAACACACGAGGCAATGACGCTGAGAAACACGCACTTCACATAAAGAGTATCAGAGAATCTTTGTTAACTACCCAGCTAGCACATATCACCAATTTGATCAACACAGAAAGAGCTGTTAGGAATTTCATAACCTGCTTATTCCTTTTCTAGTACCTAGTTGTCTTACTGTACCTACCACATGTGCACACTGTTATTCTAGGAAGGCACCAAAGTAATTACAAGATCGGGTCTAAAAACATGACTTCCTTCCTTGGCATGCACCAAATTAGGTAACACCATGGCCATGTCATTAATCTTTGTGGGTGGTTTATTTTCCTCTCGGGGCAACACTAACCTGATTTTTACTGGACAAAAAAAATTACATAGGAACCAAATCTAACAAATTTTGCACCATAGGCCGACCCTAAACACTGCGTCACCAGCTGATTAATTCCTTGAAGGAACCTAACGGATGTAGCTTGCTCCAACGATCTACTATTTCAATTAGGCTCATCGGTTCTTGCTTACAAAAAAACAGGGTCCATGCTGAAATTCAACCCAACTTAGAGCCCTACCACTTGATAAGACTCGACTAGACGACAAGTCGCTGGTTGGTCCGATCTTCCACGATACTGGCCGCAGCACAAGAAATTCCGGTCGAGCAAAGATGCAAGACCGTAAGATCAAAAACTAGCGTTGAGTAGACTAGATCAACTCCACGCGCAGCAGCAACAAAATCCACACGGATCAGCAACAAAGACAATATTAGGTGTCCCCCGACATGGGACGTTTTCTGTTTATTGAAACTCACAACCGAAACAAATCTCACGATAACCCCAAAAACTGACCTCGTACACGGCCGGAACGTGCCCGTTATATAAGCAGGCCAAACCGACGTACAAGCTAGCTTTACTCACACGGACTCTATCTCCTATTTAAACTAAGCCGGGTTTTAACTAATTAAATAACCGGCACCGTTGATCACGTTGGATCCTAGCTAGACTCAGATTGCTCACGTAACTAATAGCTGATTAAAAAAACATAAGAAAATAAAGGCCATACATGTAACCTTTGGACTCTACAACTACGTACTAAAGAAACTTGCATATTTCTTCTTTCTTCAGAATGGATCAGAGCTTTTTTGGTGGAGTCCTAAAATTTGGTTTCACTTCTGGCTGGGGTGGAGGAACCTGGAGCAACATAGAACCAATTAAAAGGTGTTGCATCGAAGTACATTGGTTCAAGTTCTCCTTCTTCCGTATAGCAGACTGAGCTTCAGTAATTGAGTTAGCACTATTGGCTACATCATCCCCTCCCTCTTGGAGCGAAGCCGTCCTCGGTTTCGTGGTAGCTTTGGGAACCTTACAGACATCGTTCTTGATAGCACTAGCGAACATCGGCTATAACACATGTCGCCTTTCAGAGTCCCAAAAAGAATAAGTGTTAGACCTTCCCTCATGCATAGCACGATGATCATATTGCCATGGCCTCCCCAATAATAACTGGCATGCATCCATTGGTAGAACATCACAGATTATTGTATCGGTATAATCGCCAACCAAAAAATTGACACGCACCTTGTGAGTAACTTTCAGTTTGCCCGACTGATATAACCATTCGACACAATGCGGTTGTGGGTGCTTCCAAGTAGGCAAAGCTAAAGCATCCACCAAGTCCTTGCTTACCGCATTAGTGTAGCTTCCTCCATCTATGATCAACTTACAATTGGTTTTGTTGATTTTGCATTGAGTTTGAAAAATATTCCAACGCTGTCCCTTATCCTCAATGTGATCCCCTTGCACTCGCTGCACCATCAATGATGGATATGATTCGGCAGCTTCAAAACTCACAACCACATTTTTAGCATCCTCGGATTTTTCACTAGAATTGTCAGAAACTGTCTCTTCATCACTAGCGGATGCATATCCATCTCTTGTGAGCAACACTCTTTTCTCACTAGGACATTCACGCTTCATATGTCCCCTTCCACCACACTTGAAACACTCTATGTCACTAGTGCGTCCGATCGACTGCACATTAGAATCAACCCTCGACAGTCCTGATTTTGAAGCATCCTTTTGCACGGAACCATGAGAACGATTTGATGTTGTCGTCCTGGAGCTAGGAACGACATCCTCATTCTTATGCTGCGAGCGACGCCATGTGTTCAAAGTGGTACCGGAAACTGTGTTGACTTGGCGTCGCTTAATCTGTTGTTCCGCACGCACAGCTTGGTGCACAAGATCTTGTATGTTGTATTAGACCACTATCTCAACACGATCTTGCACCTCGATATTCAGCCCGTTAAAGAAACGTGCCATGGTCGCCTCTGGATCTATCATAAGCAATTCCATCTCCTTGTAATATTCATCAACACTCATATTACCTTGAGAGAGCCGCTGCAACTTGTTGTACATATCTTTTTTATAGTGTTCAGAAACAAAACGTCGCCTCATGAACTCTTTCATCCCTCGCCAAGTCGTCGGGCGATGTCTTGAACGACAAATTTGATTCCACCATATTAGTTCGTAACCGGTAAACTCAATGCCAGCAAGTTGAACTTTTTTCTCCTCGCTATAATGATGAGCATTAAAAATTTAATCCACACGCATCTCCCACTCTAAATAGCCTTCTGGTTCACACTTGCCGGAGAACGAAGGGATTGAAATTTTTATGCGCCCAATTCCATCATCCACAGGCACACGCACAGCTTGACCAACTCGGTCATGCACTCCGCCACGAACGGAAGTTTCAGGACGAGGCTCATAGTGTCGTGGTCGTGGCGCGTACCCCACCTGGTCAACGCCGTCATCAAGACCATCATCTCCAACATGAGGTTGTGCCGCCAAACGGCGATCATGCACGCCGGCATGTCCGTCGCGAGCAGGTGGTGCATAATGCAGTGGAGCCGCCGGAGCAGTCTGTGGTGGGGCAAAATTCGTCGCCGGCACATTGATGATGTCTGCCAAACCATCAAACCGAGTGATCAGGACATCTATCCTTTTACCGAGCGCATCATGACATTGCTTGATGTAGTTGCATGTGTGATCAAAACCATCTCAAATATTTTGCGGAATATCATCCGCATACACTGGACGTACTATTTCCTCAGAATCAGCAGCAACCTCATCACCCTTGTTGACCGAGGTTGACATCTTGATCAACACAGTACCATGAATAACCTTAGCTCTGAATACCACTTGATAAGACTCGACTAGACGACGAGTCGCTGGTTGGTCCGATCTTCCACGATACTGGCCGCAGCACAAGAAATTCCGGTCGAGCAAAGATGCAAGACCGTAAGATCAAAAACTAGCGTTGAGTAGACTAGATCAACTCCACGCGCAGCAGCAACAAAATCCACACGGATCAACAACAAAGACAATATTGGGTGTCCCCCGACATGGGACATTTTCTGTTTATTGAAACTCACAACCGAAGCAAATCTCACGATAACCCCAAAAAATTGACCTCGTACACGACCGGAACGTGCCCGTTATATAAGCAGGCCAAACCGACGTACAAGCTAGCTTTACTCACACGGACTCTATCTCCTATTTAAACTAAGCCGGGTTTTAACTAATTAAATAACCGGCACCGTTGATCACGTTGGATCCTAGCTAGACTTAGATTGCTCACGTAACTAATAGCTGACTAAACAAACATAAGAAAATAAAGGCCATGCATGTAACCTTTGGACTCTACAACTACGTACTAAAGAAACTTGCATATTTTTTCTTTCTTCAGAATGGATCAGAGCCTTTTTGGTAGAGTCCTAAAATTTGGTTTCACTTCTGGCTGGGGTGGAGGAACCTGGAGCAACATAGAACCAATTAAAAGGTGTTGCATCGAAGTACATTGGTCCAAGTTCTCCTTCTTCCGTATAGCAGACTGAGCTTCAGTAATTGAGTTAGCACCAGCATAACCAACACGAAAGTAGCACCAGCATGGTGACGACGCTCGTGAAATTGGCAGCCGACAAGGGAAACTCGATCGACCCCCAAAACGAAAGAATCATGTGTTGGGAGTAATACCTGACGGATGAAGAAATTCTCTCGGTGCCGATACAGCAGTCACGAACACGGAGGACCCGTAGCAGACGAACGCGGCATCAACCGGAAGGAAGGATCTGCGATGGCGGTGAAGCCCTAGGGGGAATATGGAATAAACGAGCTGGAGGCGGCGGCTCAGATGTACGGCTTTGAGTCACCGGAACCCACGACTGGAAGCCACACCAGTTCCCCGCAATGTGGTCCCCAGAGACCTCGCCGGAGCACCGGACACCGCAGAGGCTGCGAGAGCCCGGGCCTCCATGCCGGCGGCGTCGCGACGCAGACAGGAGGCTTGGCGCCGCGAGACAGAGAAATCCGACGCTACCGCTGCTCGGGAGCGCGGGTCTGCGCCAAGGGCCGAGCCTCCTCATCGTCGCCGTTTTATGAGTGGCTGCGGTGTGGCTAGCATCACACCGGCGGAAGGGACACGAGGCAGGGTATGGAGAAGCAGTGGCCACGGCGGCGGCGGCGAGGGAGAGGAGAGACGAGAAGAGGAGGAGAGGTTGCGTGGAGTACGGGGCTGGGCCACATGTGTGAGGCCTTTTTACGATGACCATCCAAAATTATCAATCGATAAAACAGTACCGCTAATACCCACGTGGACACGCTCATTGCTCGCCTTTGATGCGCACCTGAATGGTTTTAATTATCCAAAGTTATTGCAAAGATCTTGTTGGTGAGTCCAAAATCTACCACAACTTTAATTATCCAAATGTTCTCACCAATGCGCGATACGACAATTAATTCGAATCCTATGATTTCTTTGTCTAGTTGCCATGTTTTGTTAACATAATGAGCAACCACACAAATGTAGTCTTTCTTAGCCTAACCGCTAAACAGAAAAATATGCATGTGGTAAAGTATTTTATTTTTATTTTTGAAGACTAATTTCATATAACTTATTCTTATCCTAGTTGTAGTCTGTCTAGAAACTAGAACGATATCTAGTCTAGTAAATTACAAAAGAGTTGTCACCATTGACTTTTCCACCTCACATGGGTTGTCAATGTAGATAAAGACACTACAAACTGTTTGTCACGGCTACGTGTATTAATCATGAAAAAACAGTTAGACATCTCCTCAAGGGGCCAGATGTGGGAATATTTTTTTCGAGGGGCCATGGATGTACTCCCCACATCCGGTAATATAGAATATTTAACAAAAAAAACTACCACATTTGGGGTTTGTGTCTAACTGAACTACCACTTCTTAATAGTGACAAAAGGCTACCACATTTACTTAATTTTGTTTGCGAAACTCTACCAAATGCATTTGATAACCGACGATTTAAACACGTCTATGACAGGCGGGACCCGCCCATCAGGGTTGATGTGGCGGAAAAGTCAATTCTGCTTATTTTGATTGTTAAGCTGACCCTTATGGTAGAGAAAGAGGAGGAGGAAGGAGGTTGATGATGACGCGTGGGCCTCACTTGTCATAACGGTCAACTTAACAGTCAAAATAACCGGAGTAAACTTTCCCACCACGTTAGCCCTGATGAGTGGGTCATGGTTGTCATACACACGTTTAAATTGTATAAATCGGTCAAATGCACTTGGTAGTTTTTTTGCCAAAAAATTAAGTAATTGTGGTAGTCTTTTGTTAGTGTTAAGAAAGTGGTAGTTAAGTAAGACACAAACCCTAAATTTGGTATTTTTTCTGCTAAACACTCAATGACATAAGATGTTATTACAACTAATTTACTCACATATTGGTTGTCAGACCATCTTATAAACGGAGGGAATACTTAAGTTTGAAACGGGCCATTTTAGTGGAAAAGATGCCTTCGATTTAGGGTACGTCGTTGGAGACGCTCTCAGCCGTGCGATCACACGTGTAGATTCGTACTACACCGAAGGCCACCTAGACAATCAGATAAACCCCATCATCATCCCCTTATCCTCGAGCCCGAACAGCAAACGCGAGCAGAGAGCGCAACACGAAGATGGCGACGATGTCCCTCGCCGCGGCCTCACCCCTCACCGCCTCCACCCCCCGCGGCCTCGCCGTGCCCGCGCCCCGCGCGCCATTCCTCGGCCTCCGCGCATTTGGCGCGTCGGCCACGCGGTTCGCGGGGCTGGCGGCGGCGCCGCGGCCGTCGGGGAGGGGCGATGCGGCGGTGGTGAGGATGGCGAAGAGGGAGCAGGAGCTGGAGGAGATTCGGGCCATGGAGACGGAGAGTCTGGAGCAGGAGGTGGTGGACCTCAAGGGGGAGCTCTTCCTGCTCCGCCTCAAGCGCTCCGCGCGCCAGGAGTTCAAGTCCAGCGAGTTCGGCCGCATGCGCAAGAGGGTACATTGCTCCTGCTCCCTTCCTCGGTTGCTGCTCTGAGCATTGGTCGTGTAGCCTTTATCTCTGCGCGATATTGCTGTCTCGTTTGGGAACACAGCATATGATTGGTGGAAATGTTGTGTGACCAAGAACACGACGGCTCCCTTGCCATTTGGGCTCCTGGAGTTGCAGTCATATGGTCTGCTCGCTCGATATGTTAAGCTTGCAGACTTTTTCGTTGAACTCTGCTCTAAGCTAAAATGCTCATGATTTTGAGATGATTGTCTGCTGACTTGGACCAGTTACTGATACTTCTACTTAAGATGGTAGAGCAGTCACTTGCAGATTTGCTAGTTGGATGTTTGCCTGATAGTTTAAAGCTTAATGGTTCTTATTTGCATTATATTTCGCCGGATAATGCTGAACTTAGTCATTTAGGGATGTTTGTGCTTATGCTGCTGGGACAACTGTAGTCTCATATCATCCCAACAGTAGTCCTTGACCTTTGCAGCTTTCGTGATACAATGCTCGTCTTTGGGTCTTGTGATATGCTAATTAAGAATTATACTCATCGCCTGCTTGAAGGTTGAAACCTTCATCTCAGCACGGGGTGAACCTTAGAACAAACAGTTAGCAGCGAATAATTCATATTTTAGAACCTCAGACGACTCCTGTATTAATAGATCCATGACATTTGGAAATGAATCTATCAAGTTAATCTAGTATATTTCAGATGCCTTAGTAGCAGCATGTCTCAAAATTGTTTTTGACTTACGTTTTCATCTTTTCATCAGGTTGCTCGTCTGCTGACTGTGAGAAGAGAAAGGGAAATTGAACAAGGAATCAACAAAAGAAATTCTAGGAAGCTTGACAGGAAATGGAAACTGGGTATTGTGGTTGGACCACCACCATCTCTAAGGGAGAAGAAGGAGGAGGACTAGAAAACAGCAAAAACAGGCAATTTGCACAAGTCATTTCACCCCTTATAATGGTTTGTTTTGTAATCCAGAGTACAGCTTTCAAGTCCTTGCTGTTAAAACCAGAAACTTATGTTACCATTTTTGCGTGTAAATCTCAGTTTTATTTGAAATTTCTGCTACTTCTTTCTGTGTTAACTGTTTATGTTCTTATATAATTGACATATGAAACTACGTGTAAGGAGTTTATGCTATTCAGTCGTCAAGACTAAGTAGCACTCCGTACCTGGCTTACATGATTTATCATTATGCTCAACCGGATCAAAGTATGTCACTTGATGACATTTCAACCTTGATTCTGTAGGACAATCTCGTGTTACCATTTAGTTTTCTGCGCCATAACAACGAAAACACATGGCCTCTCCTCTAGTTTTTTTTTGTGATTATGCTCAACTGTGCGTTGCCTATTCTTTTGAATCTTTGCCATGTCATGAAAATATTCAGTCTTACAAATGATTTGTCTTCTCAAAGTTAAGAAAAGGAAATAATATTATGTCTGCCTACTTAACCCACCAATTAAGAAAAAACAAAAAGGGTATACTGTGCTCAATGAGAAGCTTCGATAATTTTAAGCAGGTAACTGACTTGTTGTTCATTCAGCCAGCTTAACTGTCCAAACTGCTCATTCTACTCACTTAACATTGCTTTGTGTGGGCATATACCCTTAATGATTTAAAAACTACCCGGACCACCTTTTGACACAGTGACCACATCAGCCACTGTCAAGATTGCTCACTTTATTGGACCCTGATGCTAAAAAGAACTGATTTACCTAAACAAAGAAGATAAACTAATGTAAAGAAACATATTGTTCTACTCATATCTATAATAATAACTTTGTGAATTATGGTGCTTTATTTTGCTCAGTTTACTATTTATCAAATATTTGGAAACTTCTGTGAAAATCTCTAATTCCTCTTCTTGTGTAGGACACTCAGATTGTTGTTAGTGCTGATTTACAGCTTCTAATCTAGCGTCTAAAGTATGCTGCAGATGTCATGATCAGTTCCATCATTAGTAAGCCCAGACTGCCAGGCAGGCCCTTTAGCCCAAAATTATAGTGCTGATCTGATCTTAGTTTGAGATGTTTGAGAGGCTTCACCCACAAAACATTCTAGTCACCTTGTTCTCATTTTCTGCTCAATATACATTCAGGACTTAGTACTGTAGTTGGACCTGGATTGTTTGATATGCTGATAACGGAAGATAGCATTCACGTGCTCTTTTAAAAAAAAGTTCCATGTCATCGACAGTTTTGTTTTTACCTTTTACCACAGCTTTGTCTTATTCAGTTGTTGTGACCAAAATAGGGGCAAAACCTGCTAAGTAATGCAAATCTAATGGTTTTACCTTACTGTCCACTGTTAAAACACAAAGAAGCCCCAAAGGAAATTTATGTCCTACACAAGACTAATGATCAAAGAAGTTTGAAGTTGCTAGAGCCACAAAATTTTACCGGTTAGGATTCACTGTCGACCAGCTTCGCGTTATATATTATTGGCTGTGCCATCAGATGCACAATTAGTGAAACACAGTGTTACTTGCTAAAGGTTAAGTAGGTAATTTCTTTTGTCACACAGTATTAGAATCAGAGCATGATTGCAAGAATACTTCCACATTTGACATTTCATAACTGTTTCTAAACTATGCTGGGACCTGTTGACAGAATCAGGAAAGGTTACTATTCACAGTTATCACATATATTTAAACCATAATTTGTGCTATTTATCAAACATGAAGATCGTAAGAAGTCTTATTCAGCAAGTGTATTCCAATATTCACCAAGGGGTGTCTACCTGTGTGTGTCTTTTATGCATTTTCCTTTCCCAGTCCCAACTACTCCAAATATGGATTTTACAATAGTCTACCACCTATTCTTACTTTCTCAGTGACATAGGAAGCTTAGTGCAATATCCAACCCGTGGCATCATAGGTACCACCTTGATTTGCTTCCTTCTCCCAAATGTCCTTGGTTGTACCAAAATTGAACCACACTCTATTCACACCTTTATATAGAAAAATCCGAAAACTGACACTTGTCAGTGACAAATAAAGCGGTGCTGTTATTGTTTGATTAAATTAAGTTTATTAATGTTAGCCGTCAATGTCTGAGGAAAAGGCATCAACCAGTACCTGCTCACAAGTCAGAAGAAAGCATAGCATTTTAAAAGAAAACTAAAATGCAAATGGTTTGAAGCTGTGAGATGTTTGATCTCCGACAAGGACATGATGACAAATGACTATGGCAAAACACTAGCAGTGCTTAGGAAAAGCTGATGGCTCATGCATGATTAGCATAATTTAATATTGGTAGTGACAGCAGCATATGTCTTAGGTGCTTGGATCCTTCTTATCATTGCTACTTGATTTCTAGCCCCTCTTTTGACAGGGCAAAAATTAGTCAACTTCCTATAACTGCCTCGGAAGACAAGTTTCTTTCCTATATCTTGCACTGCCAATAGTAGCATCTGGAAGGTTCCTTCTTTGAGCATCACTGTATCATTTTTCAATAAAGCATTTGCAGCTTGCAACACAAGCTTTTCTCTTGAAAAGACCACATACGTTATCTGTTTCTTCTCTATATACCGTGGATCAATACATATATGCTCCGCTGTTCTGCAACTCTGTTTTACTGCTAGTAGATTTTGATTTTGTTGATAGTAGAGTGAAATATTATTAAAATTATGTTCTTCTACTTAAAAACAAACTTAGGGTGCATAACTGCATACGTCTTCAACTAATACACATTGCCATTTAAAAAATGTTTAGTGTGCCACATGCAGTTATATATTATGTAGGAGTTGGTGAGCAAGATCCCAGTCTCCCATGAAGCACTTAAACTAGGAAATTGCAAAAAAAAAAGTCGCACAAAATTCAAGCTGGAAAATTTATATAGGGGCAGGTCTATATGTACAAGTGTTTTGGCATATACTGTATATGCATAGGAGCATATGGGTTGCCAATGCACGCTGAAAGCTATAGCGCTAAAAAATCCAACTGGGGCTACAGCACTATAATGGAAATCACATCACAAATAAGAGGTAAGATGTGAGAAACTAAAATTGAAAAAGCAAACCAAAGAGTAGCACACACTTGCAGTCAGAACTCATGCAAACTCGCTCATGAACTCATCATAAAATGAGTCAGACCAAATAGGGAGCTGGGTGCCGTTGCCCTCAGCGTCACAGCTTGAGGTGCTGCAAGCATCGCCGAGGTTGGAAATAGGGAAGTCAGCAAGTGGCGGAAGGGAGTCCTCTGACAGGAGCAACGGTTTCTGGGTGCCATTCTCCCCCTCACCGCTGTTTGCACTGTAATCTGAGTTCTGGTTGGTACCATTGATGATAGGCTGTTCGTGTTCGAAGAATGAGCTACTAGGTATCTGGATGTCAGACACTTGCCCAGTTACCAAGTCTTGGCCATTAATACCCTCCAGGATCCTTGGAGATGACAGCGAAGACAAGGAAGACATCTGCGAAGGACTCAGGAGGCCGATTTGCTGTAGGTCAGTGGGGATGGTGTTGATGCTGCTGGAGCTGGGACTAGTCGCAATGGCTGCTGCGGACTGCAGCAGGCACTGTAAGTACTCGAGCTTTGCTGCCTGGACTGCATCGGCTTGCAGTTGGCTGGCGCTTTGGTCGTCCCACGGGCGCTGCTCCACAAGCTGGCGGAGGTTGGCTAGCGCGATGAGCTGTGGCAGCGCGGCGAAGAAGTCGGTCCTCGGTCGGTGCGTCATCGGGTCGAAGCCCATCTGGATCAGCTTCTTCTTCAGGTGAGTGTTCCAGAAGTTCTTGATCTCGTTGTCGGTCCGTCCAGGGAGGTGCTTCGCGATGGCTGACCACCTGGTTTGATCAGCACAACCCAGTTTGTGTGTGTTAGCAAGAGCACCACATATATATGTTTTTGAAGATTATACAACACATGTAGACCATTCTTGAAGATTAATAAGCAAGAGATTTGATAGGTATGCCGTACTTGTTGCCAAGGACGGAGTGGAGCTGGAGGATGGTCTGCTCTTCCTCGGGTGTGAACTTTCCTCTCTTGATATCTGGCCTCAGGTAGTTGGTCCATCTCAGTCTGCAGCTCTTGCCACACCTGTTGAGTCCTGTGAGATGCACAGAAGAACCAGAAGCATGAGCTACATTTCGGACCAAAGCTAGCCACGGCATCTCTGCCCGATAGCGAGACAGAAAACGGAGGCGTGCGTTGCGTACCTGCAAGCTTAGGCAGTGCTCTCCAGCTCCCATGGCCATGCTTCTCGATGTAGTCCGTGAGTTTCTGGTCCTCTTCGGGTGTCCAAGGCCCCTTCTTGAGGCCATTCTCGTCACAGCAAGGAGACCTCCCCATTGATAGGATTGAGATAGAATTGGGGTAGGATGGTGCAGGTGGGAAGGAGGGAGACAAAGCTATCTGCCTCTCCTCCCTAGCTTGGTCCTTGGGGTTTCCTGTGTCAAGGATGTCTGGTCACCGGAACACAGCTTCCTCTATATAAAGGCCATGAAATCCGGTGTCTAAACCTAGGTCAGGATTAGATTATTCGAGTGGAAAGGACTAATCTGCCCTTAGATAATTTGGGTATGCGACGTAGAGCACATGTCATGCGCCCGGGGGCAAGGGTATTGGTGTCCTCCACACTAAGATAAGGGCTGTTGATCCATGTTGTTGACTTAAGCCGCTAGCTGCTACTTGGGCAATCAGCATTCAGCAGTCACATTGATACACTCTGTTTTCCTTAATCCTTTTTTTGAACAAGGTGTGCTCCTTAAGCCTTGCTTTAATTGTGTTGTTTTCGTTGCTGTTGTGCACAAAAAAAGGATGATGCATTGGGTGTTTAACATTTAAGAAAGCACAATCAGATCATTGTTGATTTATAAGTAGCATAGCCAGTAGCTCATCATGTGACATGTCCTACTACCATATATTGTGATTACTTGCTGGGGGGCCTGTTTTCCATATAAAATGAGCAAAGGTTTCAGAAGTGGGTTCCTGGAAGCATGCTGTATCAATTCCAAAGACATAACTGATGCAATTTCATCAACTTCAATTCGTGTCTTGGAATATAGTTGTAGCAGCCTCGAGATCTGTTGATATTGTATTGGCAACATTGTACTTGGCACATGACACCCATCTTATGCATTTCTTTTAGAGTTATACTATTATACAGCATTTGCATGCATGTCAACATGTAGATGACTAGATTCCTGGGATATCATAGTACATGTTGGCGTATATCCTCTTCTCAAGTATGTAACGGGACCATAAGATGACAGGCCTGCGTATGGAGCTGGACTGAGACCGTCCTAATAACTAACAAATAGTTAAGGAGAAATATTTTTTTTTTGTAGAAGTAGACCAGATGACAGTGTTAACAGCTAGCTAGAATTGCGTATGCAGGCATCTCTTGTTTATAGAGTACAACGTATGCAGAGATCTGGCCTTGTAGTCTTGTTCATGCGGTCCCAAAAACTAAGTATATACTTTGAATTCGTTGGTTTGGCACGTAATGCCTGCTTATCCATAATGCGTGTGCTGCTTTAGTCTGAAATGTATTTCAGCTGTAGCAAGTAGGCAGCATCATATATCCGGCCACTTGGTGCGATGTACATGTCGTTGACAAATTACCAGGGTCGCTGAGCTGCAACCGAACCAACAACACACACACAGGTGGTGAGGAGGTCCCAGATGGATAGATTCGCTCGTCATTGCAGTTACCTGCTCCGACCCAGCGACCGGGCAACAAACCAAAGCGCCCTACTGCTCCTACTGTCCTACATGTACATGTCTTCCGTATACTGCATGCATACTCGATCAGATCAGACCGCTTGCTTTTGGCTTTTGGCAAAGCTCGACCGATCATCACTGGCGACCTAATTAACAGGCGGCTCCCATCCAGCACCAGCCACGGACGTAGAGGAGAGGAGATTGATTTCGCTGTACGTATCTTTTCCAATGTGTTCCACGCATGTCGAGCGGTCGACGGGCTCCACGTGGTGGCCGCCGTGGGGCCGCGGCCGGCCGGCCGGCCGCGAATCTTTCCTTCCCCATGCACGCAACGTACGTGCGTGAACGGACCTCCTCCTCCTCGTCGTCGTCGGCTCGGTCGTCGTCACCGGCCCACCCCACCCTCCGTCCGCGTGGCTCATAAACAAGTGCAAGTTGATCCGCGACGTTGCTTTCAGGCCAGGGTCCCCGGTGCCCTAGCAATAGCAAGCTCCATCGAGGCTGTCTGTGGCACGCAGCTAGCGCGGCTCCTTTTGTTTCTTTACCATATCATTATCAGTTACCTCGTCGCGAAACTGCCGTTGGTCCCAGTGACACTATCTCCGTTTGCGATTGATTGAAGGCCCGTGTGTTTCTCTTTGTTTTGATATAGTATGACAAATTTTGTACTTGTTCTCATGTTTGTTCTGTCGTCGCTCGAACCTAGTGGTGGATTTGGTTTACTACGGATGCGTTGTTGTTATTCTATAGGTTGGACTACGTTTCTAGATACTGTATGTACAGATATGTTTTGTGTGAGATAGTATTGTTAATGTGCACGATGAACGAAAAGGAACCTAACCATCTGAACTACGCTCAATTTGACAAAAAAAAAGAGACAATATCTAACTATAAATTTTCCAAATCAAGATCCCCCCCCCCCCCCAATCGTAGATGCACAGAACCATATCTTTAAAATGACATCAAGGGCGAATTAATGGTATTACCAAAAATAACTTGATACCAACATGTCTCATGATAGCCGACATCTCCAAACGACAACCGCAGTCCACAAACCTATTAGTGAAAAAATAAACCATTGATAAAACTGCACAACCTGACTGAGAATGTGGTACACAAAGACAACGCCCTAAAGAAGGAACGATGATTTGTGTACTAATGTTATTGGGTCTAACCAAGAGGTCAAACATATGGTTATCACCCCCGAAGCAAAACTTCTAGCCAACACCTTCAACAAGGGTATGGACATTGCTTGATCCATCCAAAAAAGATTGACTACAAAATTTTCACCCGAAGAACAAAAACATGCTAGGTCGCAAGTGAGAGAGATGATGGTGTGGGAGGTACGACTCAAGTCCGGCTTAACCAACTCGTCATGCACCCCATCGGAAGTGCCAAAGTCATCCTTAAGGAACACAAAAAAAGGGTATGGACATTGCTTGATCTAGCCAAAAAAGATTGACTACAAAATTTTCACTCGAAGAACAAAAACATGCTAGATCGCAAGTGAGAGAGATGATGGTGTGGGAGGTACGACTCAAGTCCGGCTTAACCAGCTCATCATGCACCCCATCGGAAGTGCCAAAGTCATCCTTAAGGAACACAAAAAAGGGTATGGACATTGCTTGATCCAGCCAAAAAAGATTGACTACAAAATTTTCACCCGAAGAACAAAAACATGCTTGATCGCAAGTGAGAGGGATGATGGTGTGGGAGGTACGACTCAAGTCCAGCTTAACGAGCTTGTCCTGCACCCCATCGGCAGTGCCAAAGTCATCCTTAAGGAACACGCCACCCATCTAGCATTTGAGCGAGAATTCCATGTGGGCACGTGCGTGCGGGGGCATGCACCTGGGAAGTCATAGGATTGCCTCGCGAATCAAAAATTTGATTGGTCTCATATGTAAGTGTGTGGCTTGATACGGTATCTACATGTAATTATAAGGGTGTGGCTAGATCTCAATTAAGTGACAAAACATATAAAAAAGAAGAAAGAAAAACTTAAAAGAAAATGTACATGGATCTTCACATATGATCTCACGGATATAACATCGACTGAGACTTCATTAACTCTCAGTAGACTGGGATTTAGCAATCCCGTTACTGTAAATAGGCAAAGAAATTACGTACAATGAAATATCTGGTACAAAGCTATCAAAACTAAAATGAGCCCAGGGCAAAAAAAAAAGTCATGTGCACGATCAGGATCAGTAACGTGGAAGGCAGCATTGGCGTTAGCAATTAAGAACACTGATGCCGTCGTCACTCCACATGCATGCAGACACGGCCTCGCTCGGTTGTCTCTAGTGAACGTACGTAGGACACTTCGGCTAGCTCCGGCCCCGGTCCGGCGTGATCATCGTCCCTGTCTCCTTGTCAGTAGCGCACTGTGTTCCACACGGATTCGTGCCCCGGACTCCACCGGCGACCGCGACGGCGCGAGGGCTCGAGTCACAACCACCAATGAAGCTGGGGTTGACCTAATCATGCATGCATCCAACTGCAAGGAAAGCTCCCCTTGGCTTAACCCGCCTGCCATTTTCACTGTCCAGTTAGTGATAATATTAACACCACATCCTGATGATAACTGTCGCCTGTCCATACAAGCCGTAGTATGTACGTATATATACACTCTGATGATGCATGTGGTATTAGTTTACTGCTCGATCTCGTTTACGACACCGTACTTCCGTCGATGTACACATAACCGTATACATATAACTAACCATGGAGAGCTGCATGTGATGATGTGCGACAACCCAGTAATGTATGTGTCTTCAAGCTAGGCCGGACCGGAGAAAACAACAGCTGAGATTTGTTCTTCCACTCTTCATTATTCATTCAGTATTAAGCACACCTGGCTGTGTATGAACAGACAGTGCAGCGACAATACGGTTTACGGAAACAATAACCTATATATGGCACAGTTAGAAACCCATGCCCGCAAGGAACCATCTCTGACTTGTACACAACCAACGACGACAGCCTCGATCCCTAATCCCTATCATCACACCCGGAGGCGGAACATGGGATTAGCAGCATTTGATGTTACATTCGCGGTTGCGTGCATGGGGTGGTGGTTTGAATCTTCCACGAGGAAGGAAGAGCAGTTCATAGGTGCTAGCTTAGCTAGCCTCTGAGTCTGACCCGTCCGTGTGGGTGTGGAGCAGGAGGAGATTAAAGGGTATCAGATATGAAAGATCAACTTTATCCTGTTGCTTAACTTGTTGTCAATGGGAAGTGATGTAATTGTGCACAGAAGAACGAAGGGGACAAGTCGGCCAGGACATGAGGCGGGGAAGATTAGGGACCAAGAATCCGCCATCACCTTGTGTTTGTCCTATTCTTCCATGCATGCATGCATGGCTCCATCTTTCTTCCGCGGCAGCTGGCCCTGTGCATAAAATTATACCCATGGGATCTTTCTTTTTGGCCTGCCGTATTCTTCCCGAATGTCTTAACTTTTTTTCTGCGAAAACGATTCAGATCTATTATCAAAGTTCACCGGAAGTACAAAGTATCTCAAACATAATAAAAATTACATCAAGATTCTAAGACCACCAAACGACCACTACCGCCATCAGAACGAGCCGCCGACGCGCCGCTGTCGCCGCTCCCATACCGGAGTCGGCTTGACATTATCGATGACAGCCGGAAAGTCTTCGTGCACGTGCCCTTAAGGACCAATGCCCTGGAGTCGTAGTCGTCGTCGTTGAACCACTGAATATATCTTAAACACCTGACACAAAATCTCGTTTCATATGGAGAGAAACCCTAACCTCACCGTTCCGAGAAAACGGTAAGAATCTACGCCAGAGCTCCGTCGACTACGTCCAGATAGACGAACTCGAGGAGGATCAAAGTTCGGAAGACAAACTCGAAAAAGAAGCGCCGCCATCCGCCCGAGAGCCGCACCTGCGAGGACTAAAAACCCCTAACCTAAACTACTAACCGGGGTGAAGTCACTGGGATTCCCCTCCCCGCCACCAGTCGCCGGATCGGCCGAAAGAGGGGAGGCAAATCTACGGGCCCGCCGGCGGAGCCTGGAGGGTAGAGTTTACCCTAGCCACCAAGGGATAGGAGAGGGAGAGAGAAACCCTAGATGTGTTCTCAACTTTCTGTTTTGCGTGTACACATTTATTAGTTTATTCTTCCCGTATGTCTAGGCCAGCAGAACTACATGCAATACATTTTCGTATCTACTTATTTGTACATATACGTGGATGATTGATACTACCTCTGTACAGAACTGCGAAATTTCTTATATCATGGTACGGGAGGAGTAGTAGATAATTTGCATAGTCATCACTACTGAATTGTCTGAACCCTTGAGAGTGCAGATAGATGCATGGTTTGCATCAGATTCTGACAATGTTAGTGATCAGATGACAAATAAGAGTTGTGTATGTTTATTAGAAAATCAGTACTGACCTTAATTATTATAGACGGAAAGGAAGGGCTCAAGAGAAGGACAATACTTGCTCCAGGCTAGCTTTTGATAGAAGAAGGTTGGTGCATGTGTCTCTAACTATATACTATCAACCAAGCAATCTCAGTGCACTTTTCGATGCATGGTCACTGTGGTTAAACCTCAAAGTGTGCATGGTCCGAGGCATTTGGCCTGTTGTGACCATGACGGAGCACTGGCTTCAGGAGTGTTGAGGCGGGCAAAGATCGTCATCGACAAAAACGCTGGACCATGGAAATTTTAAAACTTGGAGGTTCTTGGTTGTTGGCTGCAACAACTCCCACACATATGTCAAACAGGGTGTCATCACTTGATTGCATACTATATGGACCTGTCTTTTTCCCATTTCTCTTTTTTGAACTATTGGACATGCCTTTTCTACTGCCATGAAATAAGTGTACATTCCAAGCCTTGTGCAGGGCCACACATTGTTCAATCATCTCAATAATGCTAAACATACAAAGAGTTATACGCAATTACACGCTGATTAGGATTTTTTTCATCTACTAACCAATCATAAACTTGCCCTCCCTGATTTTCAGGGGTGGGCTGCCTCCTCATCTATTGACCAATCAAATTAACCCTTTTTGTAAAACCTTGTAACTCGTTTGTACGTGTAGCATTACTCCCTCAATGTGGATTCATGCGGCTGAACAGACATGTAGTAAAAAAATGAATGCTATATATGATATGCATGCATGGGTTAACTTAATATTGGAAGTGAAGTACTAAGTTTTCTTTGTTCATCGGAAATTAAAGGGCTAACTTGGGTAGTATGTGTGTGCGCGCGTGCATGTGTGTGTGCGGGTGCCCCTGCGTTTATATGGACGAAGTGTTTCTAAAAAAAGTGATCTACTAACATGGGTGCTAATTGCTAAACAATTTCCACTCAGAGATGACATACTCCCTCCGTCCTTTGAAGAGCGTACTTCCAACTGTATTGAAAAGTCAAATATTTTTACGTTTGACCGTATTTATATAATAATGCACCAACATTTATGCCATGAAATTAGTAGCATAGATTCATAATGAAATATATTTTCATCATATACGTATTTGGTTTCACAAACATTAATATATTTCTGCACAAATTCGATCAAACTTTAAAATAATTTGATCCTCCAACAAAATTGGAAATACACTCTTTAAAAGACGGAGAGAGTAGCTGCCACTGTCTGGAGGGCCGGAGCTCTGAACAAATATACACAACCTGAATCCACCATCTTTCCTAATCAAGTCTTAACTCGCATTTAACTGCCCCTAACAAGTGAAGAGCAAGAATGCAGGAGCTTTATATAATTGGATAGACACCCATCTGTGAGGTTAGAGCATCTACAACCGGACCCCTCAAACCCGTCTCAAACACCCCAATCAATGTTCGGTCATGATATTTGGACCCAGACGGGCCTCTCCAACCGCCCTCAAACGCCCGGGCTGACCGGCACCCCCCATATCCAGCCCAAATATGGGGCGGATATGAGGCGGTCCGGGCGCATCCGGGCATGCCCGCCACATCGACTTGGCCCAGTTTGGCCCACGGCTTCCCCACAAATATCACCGTCCGGAAAACCCTAGACCGCAGTAAATCCGAACTCCACTTCACTCCCCTCTCCGTCCACTCCACTTCCGATCCCCTCCAAACGCATCCGATGGCTGGCGACCGACGCAGCGCTGTCTTTGGTTGGGAGTCCGGCTCCGACGACGACTGGTCTAGCCTGCTGCGCGAAGCAGAACCCGACGATGTGGAGGAGGTCGCCCTCCGCATCGCATTAAGACGTTCGGTCGTCGACCAAGGCGGATCCGGCAGCGGCGGATCCACTTCGTCGCGCCCGGCGCCCGTCTACGCAGTGCCGGCGACATCGTCGGCCCTTCCCTCCCGGCGCGCAGCTCCGGCCACTCTGCTCCACTCCTCCAGGTACGCCGCCCACCACCAGCACCCTCTACTCCGGAGGTGGTGCCCAGCCACCGCTGGGTCCTCGTGCCCGCGGCGGGGCCAGCGCCCACTCGGACGCCCGAGTCGGAGGCACGAACAACCCGAAGCGAGCGGCAGCGGGCGAGGAAGAGGGCAGCGGCGTCCGAGTCGATGTCCGCGCGCCGTCCGCGCGCGAGCGCGCCGGTCGATCCCAAGGCAGCGCTCCTCGCTTCTGTCCTCCGCCCGTCGCTCACGACGGCGGAGATGGATGAGCGGTGCCTCCACCGCAAGAATGCCAAGGCGCTCCGACTCGCCATCGAGTTGTCAGAGCGCGAGGCAACAAAGAAGGCGAAGGCGAAGGAGGCCCGCCATGCCAAGGAGCAGGACCGCCTGCTCCGTAGGCTGTCGAGCATGAGGTGCAGCTCCGACTCGGATATGACGCATGGCTCCACCTCCAGCTCCGATGACGACGCGCCTCCACATGCCAACGCCTACACGGAGGAGGGGCACAGCCGCGCCGACAGCCGGAAGGGAAGGGGCCGGCGAGGAAATGGTGATTTCCTCCGCCCTTCCTCGTTCTGTTTATATTTTATCCATGTTTATAGTATGGTTTGCACTGTCCACCGTTGAACTCCGATGAATCATGTTCCTTTGGTCTGGCTAATCCGATGGACTGAGCTATGATGAAGTGTTTTACGTAGCATTGCATGAATTGTATGGTTTTGAGATTTAGAATATGAGGCATGCGAGTGTGGAAGACGAAATATGAGGCGTGGCTGGACAGTGCCCGCGGACGCGCCCGGACGCGTCCGCGAGTGTTTGAGGGGTCAGATTTGCCTAATGCGGCTGTAGATGCTCTTAGTGGTCTGTAGTAGTTTGCACATATGTACCTTATTATATTTATTAATGAAAATATCGTAGAACACTTGTTCAGGGCTTCCAAAAAAGCCAGGTTCCTAAAGATTTAATCACATACATGAAATGAACGACAGCTAGCCTTTTGAACCGTCGGCATGTAGCTTTTCATGGATGAATCAAATCATTTCTCAGCTAGCTAGCACTAGCAGCCGATCGATCCAGCGTCAGCGAAGATCACAGCAGATCACGGGGTTAAAATATGCGGCCTGTGAGGTAACAAGCTGGTGAGAATTTGAGGCTGGCCTTTTGTGCCTTGGACCATGCATGAGTCATGCAAGATACAAGAACCTTTAGCCTACACGGACACGAGCTAAATTAATTACGGGTACGTCCATGCATGGCTGCATTTTTTTTCACGAACACGTCTATGCATGGCTGCTGTCATTTGGATTGTCCTGGTTACACTCATGCGCTAATAGAACTTCGTACTGGACAACGATCAGTATGCACGCACGTTGTGCCATTAATTAGGACAGGTGCAGTGGTTGCTATTCTAGTGTGCTGGTTCTATGGCGCCTTAGCACGATGACTTTTTGATTATCTACTATAAAAAAATTTGCCGGGCTCTAGCGAGGGAGGAGTGAAGACGGTGGCGCGCCTTCGGCTCGCTTCAATGCTTGTAGGCGTCGCTAGATGGTCTACGGATCTAGATTTAATTATCATTATCTCTGTTGTTTGTTGTACAACGGTGATTGAAGATGAATAGTTCGAAAGTTTTCTTGCAAAAAAGGGCAGCCGGTTTGCTTTCAGCCTCGGCATCAACATGAGTTTGTAATGAGTTTGTTGTTTGTGGCGGTTTCTTCTTTGACGAGTTTGTTTCTTTTACTCTTTTATTATTTTCTTTTACTCTTCCTTAATTTATAATGAGCTTGTTGTTTGTGGCTATTTCGCCTAGATTACACTTTGTTTAGTTTCTTTTAATCTTCTTTATTTTGTAATGAGTTTGTTGTTTGTGGTGGTTTCTTCTTCGTTGGAAATCGACGACGAGGCTGGTTGTTTTAGAAACAAAAAAAACCTCCAACAAATTAAATTATTGATAATGACATAGCAATATCAACCTATTTCCCCCAATTTAAGAAAAAAACTCTAAACTACTCCATTTAAGCAAGTTTCTTTCATTTTGTACCTCTAAAGTTTTGCCCATTTCTGATGGATGGGGCCGGCTGTCAGTCCCATGTGACGCAGCTAGTCAAATGACACATTAGTGATGCATTCCTCGGGGCGCCCGCGGCAGATGGTATGTGAGATGTGTTGGTTAAGCCTGGGTCGACTGGGTAGCCGCAACCGAGATAAACTGCGGTTCCGCGGGACGATGCCCAAGAAGGTAATGACATGAAGCACCACCAGGTCGAGCCCGAGAGGACGGACTGGGGTTTTCATCCCGGAGCCTAGGAAACGTGACCGGACCGACAACAACGCCTCCTTCGAAGGGAAGCACACCCACAGGAATGTGCTGACACGACACACGGAAAAACTCTCTGATGCTGTTCCCATGCAGACCATAATTGCGAGGTTTTTGCTCATTTACTGGTCACAATGGGGAGTAACTTAGGAGTAACATCACACACTTCAATACAATTTTACTTATGTGTCACATATTTAATGAAGAGAGAGGTGCTTGTGGTAACTAGCTAAGTTACCGGAACATCACACACTCCAAGAAACAATGAGTCTATAACCTAATAAATACATTGTTGCATGACACTACATAGATGTTCCTACCCACTGTGGAGGTAGTAACATAGTCTAGGGAAGTGTGTAAGTTACTAGACTATGTTCTTGTCCATTGTGACCAGCCTTAGGTGTTACGGAAAAAAGCACCCTGAACAAATTTTCGTTAGAATCCTGAAAACAAAATTCGTTAGATCATTTCGGTATTGCGGTAGAGCACGGGCCCTAATCCTGGCTGTTAGAACGTTGCTTTCCTACGTCCGTCGCGTGGAAGATAGGCCCGTAGTAGCAACCCGTAGCATCCATCCAGGGAGTCGCCACTGGCGCATGCAGGCCGAATTTTATTTCCCAACTGCTGTGCCCAACTTTGCAGGAAAGGGAGCCGGTTCTGACTTTCTTCCCTCCGACGGCTACTCGCCGTGGTCTCGCCGGCTGTCGACGCCGGCAACTGTCCACACCACACACACTGCTGACTGCTGACCACTGAGTGTTTACAAGATTCATTCAGTCGCTCTCCTGGCTGCAACTGCCGCCTTTCTGCTGCTGCAGGTGACTGGTGAGTGGTGAGTGGTGACAGTACGTGGCTGCAGCTCTAACCATTCCAGTCAGCTGTGAAACTTTCTGCTATCCCACTAATTCATTATTCTGGAGCTTCTCTTAACGGGTTCAGAGTGACCCTTCTAATTTCTATACGTACGGAAAGCTCAGTATACGCCAAGTATTTTGACATCAACATTGCACACAGTCAGTTTGAATTGATCTGTGCCTAGTTAATGCGCTGGCTGCTTTCAGTTATTCAACTCTGTGACAAATCAATCTTATAGGCAGATTTCCGCACAAAAAAAATCTTATACGCGGATGGCGGAAAATGACTATACAGTTTACTACAGAGAAGCTGTCGAGGCAATGCAGATAAGCATGCATATGTGATATGTATCTTATAACCCAAATATGCACCGGGTCACATTTTAGGGAAGATTAGCACAGAAAGGCACGGTCTCTCTGCAAAAATAGTAGTAGGATTTATTTAGTGCGTCGCGACTGTTCACGCTGATTACAATGTCAAAGATGGTTAAACTGTCAGCGTTTCGTGGTGTGACATTGGCAGTTTGACTTGCAATTGTTAGAAGGGAGAGAGAGATTGTTGTGGAATATGATGGATGTATTATTGAGCCTTGAGGACGAACATATATTGAGTATAAGATTTGGAGGGCCTTTCCTGAAGATAAGATAGGAGACGGATTACAAATCATAGACTACCAAATACAAGTAACCCAAATATATCTCTAACAGCAATAATGCGAGTGAGGAGGCTGGGTGTGCTGGTTGAGGTATTACGTGTGGTGACTTTGTTTAGAGGAATCTCAGGCCGTGCTTAGCATTGAAGCAGTGCCTACTTGTCTAGTTCTAATGGGCTCTGTAAAAAGACATGACCTTGGCACGAGTTGGCCAGAACAAAATGCATGGATATAGTTTTAGGAAACTTGTCAGATGGCAGGCTGCTTCCGTAATTTTGTGTGAAAAGAATAGTGGCCCGGTTTATAGAAAAGAACTAGGCCAACAAAAATACATAGCACGCGTTTTTTTGTGTGACGGTACATAGCATGATTAATTAGAGGATAGTCGTATGAAGACCCTTACGCTTACATAGCAAACTAGGGCTACTGTACAACCAAACAAAGGCTGTCGCGTCGACATCCTGACATCCCACACCTCACCCCCATCCCCCAACCACGGAATCAATAGACCAAACATAATTGATTTTCAATGGTACTTTAACAACGATTAGTGGCGGAGGCAGGATTCCCGAAATACTGATCTTAAGGGAGGCGACTGATGAAGCCATGTACCTAGAATTACAGTGTTGCGTTCACGGTCCGAATGAAACTTTGAGAGATTATATTCAGAGATAGATTACGTTGCATCACACAGTTGAGAATGTGTTAGATTACCAAGCAATTTGTGCCTTCAAAGAAGATGTTAAGTATCGAGAGTTGAATATGAAATTCGGTCAGACGGGAGATATGACTCGGACTCGGATGATGGAGATTGCCACCAAGTACGCCAATGACGAAGAAGAAGACCGATTCCGGAGTGGCAGGTACAAAACAGTCGCCCACGAAACCGGAGGAGGGAACTCCAGTCGGAAGCAGAAGCGCAAAGCCGAGCCAGCTGCTCCTGAAGAAGCCTTAGCCGTGACTCAAGGAAAGTTCAAAGGAAAACCCAAAGGACTGTGGAACCCCAAGAAAGTAAAAGATTAAGATGGAAATGATGTGCTAGATTTACCATGCCACATTCACACCAAGAAAGATGAAAAGGGTAATTTCATTTACCCGAAGCATACCACTCAACAGTGTCGACTCCTAATCCAGCAATTCCGAGAGAAACAACCCAAAGAAAAGGAGAAGGAAGCGAACAAAGTTGAGGATGGGGAAGAGGACGATGATGGTTACCCCCACGTCAATTCCATTCTGATGGTTTTCGCTGATGTTGAGAGTAAGAGTCGACTGAAAGTCATCAATAGAGAAGTGAACATGGTCGCTCCGGTGACACCCAGTTATTTGAAGTGGTCTCAGGCTGCCATTACATTCGACCAGTCCGATCACCCGGCGCACATAGCCACCCCTGGGAGGCAAGCGCTGGTGGTCGACCCAGTAGTAGAAGGCACTCGACTGACTAAAGTTCTGATGGATGGTGGCAGTGGTCTGAACATACTGTATGCAGAGACGTTGAAAGGAATGGGCATTCCGATGTCCAGACTCGGTGAAAGCAATATGAGTTTCTAGCGAGTTATTCCTGGCAAGAAGGCTGCATCACTCAGCCAGATCGCCCTTGATGTAGTTTTCGGTGATCCCAAGAATTACCGCAAAGAAAAGTTGACATTTGAAGTTGTGGATTTCCAGAGTGCTTATCATGCTATTCTGGGCAGGCCAGCTTATGCACGTTTTATGGCTCGGCCATGTTACATGTATCTCAAATTGAAGATGCCTGGTCCTAAAGGAGTGATCACTAACACTGGCAATCGCAAGAAGGCAGAAGAGTGCTTCCAGAAGGGCTCGAAGATCGCCGATGCACAGATGGCAGTGGTGGAATTGCAGGAGTATCAAAAAGATGCAGATCCGAGTGATTTGTTGCGAACTAAGAAGCCTGCCACAGATTCAGCATTCCAGTCGTCTGGTGAGACAAAGCCGATTCATATTCACCCAATGGATCCCAATGCTGCTCCGACTCACATCTCAACAACACTCGACTCCAAATAGGAAGAAGCGCTCATCTAGTTCCTCCGTGAGAACTGGGACATCTTTGCATGGAAACCTTCTGACATGCCAGGTGTTCCCATGGGACTGGCTGAGCATCGTTTGCGAGTCGACCCAAAAGTGAAACCAGTCAAAGAACGTCTTCGACGGTCCGCCGTACAGAAGAGAAAGGTAATTGGTGAAGAAGTAGCTCGGCTTCTAGCAGCTGAGTTTATCCGAGAGATTTACCACTCCGAGTGGTTAGCTAATGTTGTCATGGTCCCAAAGAAGGACAACTCACTTCGCATGTGCATTGACTTCAAACATATCAATCGGGCCTGCCCGAAAGATCACTTTCCTCTCCCTCGCATCGACCAGATAGTCGACTCGACTGCGGGGTGTGAGCGTTTGTCCTTTTTGGACGCTTATTCCGGGTATCATCAGATCCGTCTGTATGGACCCGATGAGATAAAAACAGCTTTCATCATCCCATTTGGGTGCTTCTGTTATGCCACTATGCCATTCGGCTTGAAGAACGCTGGAGCCACGTTCATGCGGATGATTCAGAAGTGTTTACTCACTCGGATCAATCGGAATGTGGAAGCATACATGGATGACATTGTGGTCAAGTCACGGAAAGGTTCCTACCTACTGGCTGACCTTGCTGTAACCTTTACCAACCTCAGAAGGTATGATATCAAGCTTAATCCATCAAAGTGCACGTTTGGAGTTCCAGGCAGAAAATTACTCGGTTTTCTCGTTTCCGAACGAGGGATCGACCCTAATCCAGAGAAAGTGGGTGCCATACTCCGGATGAAACGCCCTGTGTGTGTGCATGATGTCCAGAAGCTTACTGGTTGTTTGGCTGCCCTAAGTCGATTCATTTCTCGCCTCGGTGAAAAGGCACTGCCTCTCTACCGACTGATGAAGAAGTCAGATAAGTTCGAGTGGACTCCTGAAGCTGATGCAACATTTGCAGAGCTTAAAGCTCTGCTTTCCACCCAGCCGGTGCTTGCTGCTCCAATCAGCAAAGAGCCTTTACTGCTTTACATTGCAGCCACTAGACAAGTCGTCAATACAGTACCTACGGTCGAGCGGGAAGAAGAAGGAAAATCTTACAAAGTTCAACGCCCAGTATATTATGTCTCTGAAGTTTTGACCCCATCAAAGCAAAGATATCCACATTATCAGAAGCTTGTTTATGGGATTTATATGACCACGAAGAAGGTTGCACATTACTTCTCTGACCACTCCATTACAGTCGTCAGCGGCGCTCCATTATCAGAGATTCTGAACAACAGAGATGCAACTAGTCGAGTGGCAAAATGGGCGATTGAACTCCTTCCCTTAGATATCAAGTTCGAGGCAAATAAAGCTATCAAGTCTCAAGCAATAGCAGATTTCCTCGCCGAGAGGATCGAACAGCAACTTCCGACTCAAGTTCACTCGGAACACTGGACCATGTTCTTTGATGGTTCCAAGATGCTGAATGGTTCCAGTGCTGGGGTGGTATTGGTATCCCCCCGAGGAGACAAGCTCAGATATGTCCTCCAGATTCACTTTGATTCCTCCAATAACGAAGTAGAATATGAAGCACTCTTGTATGGGTTACGTATGGCCATCTCACTCGGCGTCCGTCGCCTCATGGTCTATGGCGACTCAGATTTCGTAGTCAATCAAGTGATGAAGGAGTGGGACGTCAGAAGCCCAGCCATGACTGGCTACTACAACGCGGTGAGGAAGTTGGAAAACAAGTTCGAGGGGTTAGAGCTCCATCATATACCCCGACTGAAAAATCAAGCAGCCGATGATTTAGCAAAGATAGGCTCCAAGAGAGAAGCCATTCCCAGTAATGTGTTCCTGGAGCATATTCATGCACCTTTAGTTCAAGAAGATCCCTTCACTAAAGAGCCCCCACAGCTGAAGAGTGCCACCGATCCGGCTGAAATCGAGATTCCAGCCGTAGTCGACTTGATCATGGAAGTTTTGGTCATCACCCCCGATTGGACAGTACCATATATCGCATACATTCTTAGAAGAGAACTCCTAGAAGATGAAGAAGAGACTCGACAGATCGTCTGTCGATCTAAAGGCTTCACCGTGATAAGAGGACAGTTGTTCAGAGAAAGTGTGACTGGAGTCTGCCAGAAATGCATAACACCTGAGGAAGGTCGAGTGATCCTCAATGATATCCACTCGGGGACCTGTGGTCACCATGCGTCCTCCCGGACCATTGTGGCCAAAGCATACCAAGCGGGATTTTACTGGCCTCGAGCAAATGAGATGGCACAAGAAATAGTCGACAAATGTGAAGGTTGTCAGTTCTACTCCAACATGTCTCACAAGCCTGCATCAGCCCTGAAAACCATCCCGCTCGTCTGGCCTTTTGCTGTCTGGGGACTGGATATGGTTGGTCCTTTGAGAACTGGCAGGAGTGGATTCACTCATATGCTTGTAGCAGTCGACAAGTTCACCAAGTGGATTGAAGTCAAACCTGTCAAGAATCTCGATGCCAGTACTGCTGTCAGCTTCATCAGAGAGATAACATTCAGATATGGTGTTCCACACAGCATCATCACTGACAACGGATCGAACTTCGATTCAGATGAGTTCAGAGCCTTCTGCGCCTCCCAAGGCACACGAGTTGACTATGCTTCAGTCGCCCATCCCCGGTCGAATGGACAAGCAGAAAGAGCAAATGGCCTGATTCTCAAAGGGTTGAAACCTCGACTGATGCGAGACCTCAAGCATGTAGCGGGTGCCTGGGTTGATGAACTTCCATCAGTTCTTTGGGGATTGAGGACAACTCCCAATCGGTCGACTGGCCCAACTCCATTCTTCTTGGTCTATGGAGCTGAAGCTGTTCTACCGAGTGATTTGCTTCATAATGCACCACGAGTCGAACTCTTCTCTGAAGATGAAGCAGCACAAGCTCGGAAAGACGCAGTCGACCTCCTAGAGGAGGAAAGAGAGATGGCCTTGATCTGGTCGACCATTAATCAGTAAGACTTGCGTCGATTCCACGCCAGAAATGTGAAGGGTCAAGCTTTTCAAGAGGGAGACTTGGTTCTTCGAGTGGATCAGCAGAAACCACACAAGCTTGCTCCTGCTTGGGAAGGCCCCTTCATTATCACCAGAGTGCTCCACAACGGAGCATACCGCCTTTACGATGTCGAGCATAAGAAGGACGAGCCACGGGCTTGGAATGCGGAGTTGCTCCGCCCCTTTTACACTTAAGTACTCATTCGAATAAAATGTAATAAGAATTACCTTTGTAATTTGCTTATCAAAGACAAGAGCGTTACAGTCCTCGTAAACGATTGTTGTTGCTTTTATTTATGTCTGAAATCCCCCAGTGGGTGCCTTAGCTGCGAATTCGTTTCACCTAAGTTAAAAAAATCCTACCGAGTGGTGAGCAAACCTCCCACTCGGGGGCCTAGCTACAGTCCAGTACTCGCCTAAGTTTAAAAAATCCTACCAAGTGGTCAGCAAACATCCCACTCGGGGGCTTAGCTGCAGTCCAGTACTCGCCTAAGTTTAAAAAATCCTACCGAGTGGTGAGCAACCCTCCCACTCGGGGGCTTAGCTGCAGTCCAGTACTCGCCTAAGTTTAAAAAATCCTACCGAGTGGTGAGCAAGCCTCCCACTCGGAGGCTTAGCTGTGAATCCGTTTCGCCTAAGTTTAAAAAATCCTACCGAGTGGTGAGCAAACCTCCCACTCGGGGGCTTAGCTGCATTCCAGTACTCGCCTAAGTTTAAAAAAAATCCTATCGAGTGGTGAGCAACCCTCCCACTCGGGGGCTTAGCTGTAGTCCAGTACTCGCCTAAGTTTAAAAAATCCTACCGAGTGGTGAGCAACCCTCCCACTTGGGGGCTTAGCTGCAGTCCAGTACTCGCCTAAGTTTAAAAAATCCTACTGAGTGGTGAGCAAACCTCCCACTTGGGGGCTTAGCTGCGGTCCAGTACTCACCTAAGTTAAAAAAATCCTACCGAGTGGTGAGCAAACCTCCCACTCAGGGGCTTAGTGATACGTCTCCGTCGTATCTACTTTTCCAAACACTTTTGCCCTTGTTTTGGACTCTAACTTGTATGATTTGAATGGAACTAACCCGGACTGACGCTGTTTTCAGCAGAATTGCCATGGTGTTGTTTTATGTGCAGAAAACAAATATTCTCGGAATGACCTGAAACTCCACGGAACGTCTTAGAAAAAACAATAAAAAATCCTCGCCAAAGATGAAGACCAGGGGGCCCACACCCTTCTCACGAGGGTGGGGGGCGCCCTCCCCTAGGGCGCGCCCCTACCTCGTGGGCCCCCTGGAAACCCTCCGACGCCAACTCCAACTCTATATATTCGCTTTCGGAGAGAAAAAAAATAGAGGAGAAGAAATCATCGCGTTTTACGATACGGAGCCGCCGCCAAGCCCTAAAACCTCTCGGGAGGGATGATCTGGAGTCCGTTCGGGGATTCGGAGAGCGGGATTCGTCGCCGTCGTCATCATCAACCATCCTCCATCACCAATTTCATGATGCTCACCGCTGTGCGTGAGTAATTCCATCGTAGGCTTGCTTGACGGTGATGGGTTGGATGAGATTTATCATGTAATCGAGTTAGTTTTGTTAGGGTTTGATCCCTAGTATCCATTATGTTCTGAGATTGATGTTGCCATGACTTTGCTATGCTTAATGCTTGTCACTAGGGCCCGAGTGCCATGATTTCAGATCTGAACCTATTATGTTTTCATGAATATATGTGAGTTCTTGATCCTATCTTGCAAGTCTATAGTCACCTACTACGTGTTATGATCCGGCAACCCCGAAGTGACAATAATCGGGACCACTCCCGGTGATGACCATAGTTTGAGGAGTTCATGTATTCACTATGTGCTAATGCTTTGTTCCGGTTCTCTATTAAAAGGAGGCCTTAATATCCCTAAGTTTCCAATAGGACCCCGCTGCCACGGGAGGGTAGGACAAAAGATGTCATGCAAGTTCTTTTCCATAAGCACGTATGACTATATACGGAATACATGCCTACATTACATTGATGAATTGGAGCTAGTTCTGTGTTACCCTATGTTATGACTGATACATGATGAACCGCATCTGGCATAATTATCCATCACTGATCCGGTGCCTACGAGTTTTCCATATACTGGTTTACGCTTATTTACTTTCCCGCTGCTACTGTTACAATCACTACAAAATACCAAAGACATTACTTTTGCTGTCTTTACTTTTTGTTGCCGTTACCACTACTATCATATTACTTTGCTACTAAACACTTTGCTGCAGATACTAAGTTTCCAGGTGTGGTTGAATTGACAACTCAGCTACTAATACTTGAGAATATTCTTTGGCTCCCCTTGTATCGAATCAATAAATTTGGGTTGAATACTCTACCCTCGAAAGCTGTTGCGATCCCCTATACTTGTGGGTTATCACTTAGCTGCATTTCAGTACTCGCCTAAGTTTAAAAAATCCTACCGAGTGGTGAGCAAACCTCCCACTCGGGGGCTTAGCTACAGTCCAATACTCGCATAAGTTTAAAAAATCCTACCGAGTGGTGAGCAAACCTCCCACTCGGGGGCTTAGCTGCAGTCCAGTACTCGCCTAAGTTTAAAAAATCCTACCGAGTGGTGAGCAAACCTCCCACTCGGGGGCTTAGCTGCAGTCCAGTACTCGCCTAAGTTTAAAAAATCCTACCGAGTGGTGAGCAAACCTCCCACTCGTGGGCTTAGCTGCAGTCCAGTACTCGCCTAAGTTTAAAAAATCCTACCGAGTGGTGAGCAAATCTCCCACTCGGGGGCTTAGCTGCAGTCCAGTACTCGCCTAAGTTTAAAAAATCCTACCGAGTGGTGAGCAAACCTCCCACTCGGGGGCTTAGCTGCAGTCCAGTACTCGCCTAAGTTTAAAAAATCCTACCGAGTGGTGAGCAAACCTCCCACTCGTGGGCTTAGCTGCAGTCCAGTACTCGCCTAAGTTTAAAAAATCCTACCGAGTGGTGAGCAAATCTCCCACTCGGGGGCTTAGCTGCAGTCCAGTACTCGCCTAAGTTTAAAAAATCCTACCGAGTGGTGAGCAAACCTCCCACTCGGGGGCTTAGCTGCAGTCCAGTACTCGCCTAAGTTTAAAAAATCCTACCGAGTGGTGAGCAAACCTCCCACTCGGGGGCTTAGCTGCAGTCCAGTACTCGCCTACGTTTAAAAAATCCTACCGAGTGGTGAGCAAACCTCCCACTCGAGGCTTAGCTGCAGTCCAGTACTCGCCTAAGGTTGAAAGTCCGCCCTTATCCACAAGGACGACGAGGTGCAGGTCGACTACAACCTTCTCCTTTGGAGCTGCGCCACAAATACAACGTGCGCTCCATCCCCATCTGCGAGGATGACGAGGTGCAGGTCAACTACAACCTTCTCCTTTGGAGCTGCGCCACAAATACAACATGCGCTCCATCCCCATCCGCAAGGATGATGAGGTGCAAGTCGACTGCAACCTTCTCCTTAGGAGCTGCGCCACAAGTACAATGGACGACGAGGCGCCGGTCGATTGAAGCCTCCACTTCAAGAACACATCTCAAAGAGCAAATTCAACGCAAAAAGCAATAATACCAGTAGCGCAGCGGCAGCCATCTCACGCTTCCAAAGGCATGTCGTCGGTTCGAAATAAACCAAGTTCAGATAGATCCTAAAAAGTTCCAGGCGACAGATCAAAAGTATTCGAGCATCGAGCCTGAAGGAGTTTAACGGTTACAGCAACCACTCGGCATTCCGAGGCAAATTTAAGGCAAGTTTAAATCTCAAGTATGTTCATTCGGCAGGAGGAGGGCTGGCAGGCTCAACGAATTCGTCCAAGTCAATTCCATCTGCAATCCGAGTGGCAGCAGCGATGAAAGTCTCCATAAAGGATTGGAAATCATGCCTTTTGGTGTTGGCGACCTTGATCGCCGCCAATTTATCTTCGCAGGCTTCCTTGCAGTGGAGTCTTACCAGTGATAACGCCACGTCAGCACCGCACCGCGCGGAAGATTTCTCCACTCCTGCACTCGACCAGGGACCTCGTTGAGTCGAGCCATTAGTGACTCAAGATCATTTTGACGCGTTGCCCTTGGCCAGAGTGATGAGTCGATCTGTGAAACTACCACCTTCAATCGAGCTAGATAACTTGTGACGCTGGTGATGCGGGACTCCAGTCGAAGTACATTCATGGCAGCCTCGTCGCCGACTGGAGAAAGGACAAGGTCCAAGCCCGTCTCGATCCGTCCAGTCTCCTCCTCAAAGTTTTGGCAGAATTCTGCAGAGTCAAGAAGTTAGTGAGTCGACTGGCTGGGACTAACTTGCAAACAGTCGGGGTTAGAAGAGATACCTTCGAGCATGAGGAAGAGTTTCTTGGCGAGAGCTTTCAGATAAGCCTCCAAATCGTTCCTCCTGCGAGTCACGCTTTCCAGCTTCTCATTCAGAGCCACCTTATCCTTCTTCAGACGAGTTGCCTCTCGGTTGGATTCAGTGAGAGAAGACTTCAGCTTGCTTACTTCTTCTTCCAGCACTCCGACTGAAGCCAGCTTCTGGTCAGCAAGGGCAGTCTTATCTTGAGCCTCCTTCTACGCAGCCGCAAGGTCCGAGTCCTTCTTCTCTAGAGCCAACCTCATTTTTTCTGCAAAATAAACATTTGGATCAAACAAGAGATTGAAGAAATATTTTAAAAGGACGGTCGACATAAGCAGTCGGGCAGTTACCTTCCGTACCAGCAGCTTCATCTTGAGCTTTCTTCAATTTTTGTTGAGCCAACTCCAAGTCAAGGTTGAGTTGCCTCTGCTTCTCCTCAAATTCGGCAAACTTAGCAATAAGAGTACAAGATTTCTGCAGAGGATAAAAGACACATCAATTGACAAGATCAAAGATTGTTTACTTTCGAGTGAATAAAACTTCAAAGTTGACTCAGACCCCAGCCGACTGCCCGCAGTCGACCGCGGTCTCGGGGACTACACCCAGTGGGTGCACTTGGCGTGCCCGCGCTGGTTCAGATTCCACTCAGTCGGTCCACCCGAGTATATATAAAAGAAGAAGAGCATAACTATTCAGACCCCGGCCGACTGCCAGCAGTCGACCGCGGTCTCGGGGACTACACCTAGTGGGTGCACTTGACGTGCCCCCACAGGTTAAGATCCTACTCGGCCGGTCCGCCCGGATCGAGTGGAAGAAAGGAAAGCGAAAGAAATACTCAGACCCCAGCCGACTGCCAGCAGTCGACTACGGTCTCGGGGACTACACCCAGTGGGTGCACTTAGCGTGCCCCCACCGGTTCAGATCTCACTCGACCAGACTGAGTGGAAGAGTGCAAATACTAAAGACAACAAAAACACCCAGTGGGTGTACAGATTCGACGCAAACAATAAGAGATTGTATGAAAGAAGATATTTCAGGTAACATATCTTAACAGAACAAGACCAGTCGAAAAGCAACTCACCTGGACATTGGCCTGAAGAGCCACGCTGGCATCATAAGCAGCCTGGCTGTTGTCGTGCACCACCTTCATCCGCTCTATCATCACACCAGCCTGACGGATGGCTGATACGTCTCCAACGTATCTATAATTTTTGATTGCTCCATGCTATATTATCTATTGTTTTGGACTATATTGGGCTTTATTTTCCACTTTTACGGAATGAAACCTTCGGGAACGTGATTTTCTCATCAGATAAGACCCAGGAGACTTGGACCCTCCGTCAAGAAAGCCACAAGGCGGTCATGAGGGTGGAGGGCGCCCCCCTAGGGCGCGCCCCCTGCCTCGTGGGCCCCTCGAAGCTCCACCGACATACTCCTTCCTCCTATATATACCTACGTACCCCCAAACGATCGGGGACGGAGCCAAAAACCTAATTCCACCGCCGCAACTTTCTGTATCCACGAGATCCCATCTTGGGGCCTGTTCCGGAGCTCCGCCGGAAGGGGAATCGATCACGGAGGGCTTCTACATCATCATCCAAGCCCCTCCGATGAAGTGTGAGTAGTTTACTTCAGACCTACGGGTCCATGTAGCTAGATGGCTTCTTCTCTCTTTTTGGATCTCAATACAATGTTCTCCCCCTCTCTCGTGGAGATCTATTCGATGTAATCTTCTTTTTGCGGTGTGTTTGTTGAGAACGATGAATTGTGGGTTTATGATCAAGTCTATCTATGAATAATATTTGAATCTTCTCTAAATTCTTTTATGTATGATTGGTTATCTTTGCAAGTCTCTTCGAATTATCAGTTTGGTTTGGCCTACTAGATTGGTTTTTCTTGCCATGGGAGAAGTGCTTAGCTTTGGGTTCAATCTTGCGGTGTCCTTTCCTAGTGACAGAAGGGGCAGCAAGGCACGTATTGTATTGTTGCCATCGACGATAACAAGATGGGTTTTTTATCATATTGCATGAAACTATCCCTCTACATCATGTCATCTTGCTTAAGGCGTTACTCTGTTTTTAACTTAATACTCTAGATGCATGCTGGATAGCGGTCGATGAGTGGAGTAATAGTAGTAGATGCAGGCAGGAGTCGGTCTACTTGTCTCGGACGTGATGCCTATATACATGATCATACCTAGATATTCTCATAACTATGCTCAATTCTGTCAATTGCTCAACAGTAACTTGTTCACCCACCATAGAATACTTATGCTCTTGAGAGAAGCCACTAGTGAAACCTATGAACCCCGGGTCTCTTTCTCATCATATCTATCTCCATCACTTTATTATTGCTTTGCTTTTACTTTGTGTTTTACTTTTCACTTTGCATCTCTATACCAAAAATACCAAAAATATTATCTATCATCTCTATCAGATCTCACTTTCGTAAGTGACCGTGAAGGGATTGACAACCCCTAAGCGCGTTGGTTGCGTTGAGCTATTGTTTTTGTGTAGGTACAAGGGACTCGCACGTAGCCTCCTACTGTATTGATACCTTGGTTCTCAAAAACTGAGGGAAATACTTACGCTACTTTGCTGCATCATCCTCTCCTCTTCGGGGAAATTCAATGCAGTGCTCAAGAGGTAGCAATAAGAATTTCTGGCGCCGTTGCCGGGGAGTCTGCACAAAAGTCAACATACCAAGTACCCATCACAATTCCTATCTCCCGCATTACATTATTTGCCATTTGCCTCTCGTTTTCCTCTCCCCCACTTCACCCTTGCTATTTTATTCGCCCTCTCTCTCTACCCTCCCTCTCTATTTGCCTCTTTTTGCCTGTTTGCTTTTTGTTTGCTCGTGTGTTGGATTGCTTGTTTGTCACGATGGCTCAAGATAATACCAAATTGTGTGACTTCACCAATACCAACAATAATGATTTCCTTAGCACTCCGATTGCTCCTCTTACCGATGCTGAATCTTGTGAAATTAATGCTGCTTTGCTGAATCTTGTCATGAAAGATCCGTTTTCTGGCCTTCCTAGTGAAGATGCCGCTACCCATCTTAATAGCTTCGTTGATTTGTGTGACATGCAAAAGAAGAAAGATGTCGATAATGATATTGTTAAATTGAAGTTATTTCCTTTTTCACTTAGAGATCATGCTAAAGCTTGGTTTTCATCTTTGCCTAAAAATAGTATTGATTCATGGAACAAGTGCAAAGATGCTTTTATCTCTAAGTATTTTCCTCCCGCTAAGATCATCTCTCTTAGAAATGATATTATGAATTTTAAGCAACTTGATCATGAACATGTTGCACAAGCTTGGGAGAGAATGAAATTAATGATACGTAATTGCCCTACTCATGGTTTGAATTTGTGGATGATTATACAAATTTTTTATGTCGGGTTGAATTTTGCTTCTAGAAATCTTTAAGATTCGGCCACGGGAGGCACTTTTATGAAAATCACTTTAGGAGATGCTACTAAACTCCTAGATAATATTATGGTTAATTATTCTCAATGGCACACTGAAAGATCCACTAATAAAAAAGTGCATGCGATAGAAGAAATTAATGTTTTGAGTGGAAAGATGGATGAACTTATGAAATTATTTGCTACTAAGAGTGTTTTTTCCGATCCTAATGATATGCCTTTGTCTACTTTGATTGAGAATAATAATGAATCTATGGATGTGAATTTTGTTGGTTGGAATAATTTTGGTAACAATGCGTATAGAGGGAATTTTAATCCTAGGCCTTATCCTAGTAATCCTTCTAATAATTATGGAAATTCCTACAACAAATCTTATGGAAATTTTAATAAGATGCCCTCTGAATTTGAGAGTAGTGTTAAAGAGTTTATGAATTCACAAAAGAATTTTAATACTTTGCTTGAAGAGAAATTGCTTAAAGTTGATGATTTGGCTAGGAACGTTGATAGAATTTCTCTTGAGGTTGATTTTTTAAAGCTTAGATCTATTCCTCCTAAGCATGATATCAATGAGTCTCTCAAAGCCATGATAATTTCCATTGATGAGTGCAAGGAAAGAACCGCTAGGATGCGTGCTATGAAAGATGCCTTTATTAAAGCGTGTTCTTCCAATTCCTATGAAAATCAAGATGAAGATCTAAAAGTTATTGATGTGTCTCCTATTAAATCTTTGTTTTGCAATATAAATCTTGATGAAACTGAATATGATCCACCCTTACCTAGAAGGCCTTCTAAGAATTCGGAGTATTTAGATCTTAATGATGAAATAGATAAGAGTGGGATTAAAAGAAATAAAACCCTATATGTTGCTAAACCCACTATATTGGATTTCAAGGAATTTAATTATGAAAATTTCTCTTTAATTGATTGTATTTACTTGTTGCAATCCGTGCTAAATTCTCCTCATGCTTATAGTCAAAATAAAGCCTTTACCGAACATATCATTGATGCCTTGATGCAATCTTATGAAGAAAAACTTGAGTTGAAAGTTTCTATCCCTAGAAAACTTTATGATGAGTGGGAACCTACTATTAAAATTAAAATTAAAGATTATGAGTTTTATGCTTTGTGTGATTTGGGTGCTAGTGTTCCCAAAACTTTGTGTGATTTGCTAGATTTCTGTGATTTTGACGATAGCTCTCTAAATTTGCATCTTGCGGATTCCACTATTAAGAAACCTATTGGAAGAATTAATGATGTTCTTATTGTTGCAAATAGTAATTATGTGCCCGTAGATTTTATCGTTCTTGATATAGATTGCAATCCTTCTTGCCCTATTATTCTCGGTAGACCTTTCCTTAGAACGGTTGGTGCAATTATTGATATGAAGGAAGGGAATATTAGATTTACATTTCCATTAAAAAGGGCATGGAACAATTACCTAGAAATAAAATAAAATTTCCATATGAATCTATCATGAGAGCCACTTATGGATTGCCTACCAAAGATGGCAATACCTAGATCTATTCTTGCTTGTTATGCCTAGCTAAGGGCGTTAAACGATAGCGCTTGTTGGGAGGCAACCCAATTTTATTTTTATTCCTTGCTTTTTGCTCCTGTTTAGTAATAAATAATTTATATAGCCTATGTTTTGGTCGTGTTTTTTGTGTTTAATTAGTTTTTGTGCCAAGTAGAACCGTTGGGAAGACTTGGGGAAAGTCTTGTTGAACTTGCTGTAAAAAACAGAAACTTTAGCGCTCACGAGAACTGCTGTCATTTTTATTTGGAAAGTTCTATTTAGTTAATTAATTTTGCAGATGATTAATAGATAAATTACTCACGTCCAGCAATTTATTTTAGAATTTTTGGGGTTCCAGATCTTGCGCTAGCTACAGATTACTACAGACTGTTCTGTTTTTGACAGATTCTGTTTTTCGTGTGTTGTTTACTTATTTTGATGAATCTATGGCTAGTAAAATAGTTTATAAACCATAGAGAAGTTGGAATACAGTAGGTTTAACACCAATATAAATAAATAATGAGTTCATTACAGTACCTTGAAGTGGTCTTTTGTTTTCTTTCGCTAACGGAGCTCACGAGATTTTCTACTTTAAGTTTTGTGTTGTGAAGTTTTCAAGTTTTGGGTAAAGATTTGATGGATTATGAAACAAGGAGTGGCAAGAGCCTAAGCTTGGGGATGCCCATGGCACTCCCAAGATAATCTAAGGACACCTAGAAGCCAAATCTTGGGGATGCCCCAGAAGGCATCCCCTCTTTCGTCTAACTTTACTTGGAGCTATATTTTTATTCACCACATGATATGTGTTTTGCTTGGAGCGTCTTTTATGATTTGAGTATTTTCTTGTTAGTCTACCACAATCATCCTTGCTGTACACACCTTTTGAGAGAGCCATACATGATTTGGAATTTTTTAGAATACTCTATGTGCTTCACTTATATCTTTTGAGCTTTATAGTTTTGCTCTAGTGCTTCACTTATATCTTTTAGAGCACGGTGGTGGATTTGTTTTATAGAAACTATTGATCTCTCATGCTTCACTTAGATTATTTTGAGAGTCTTAATAGCATGGTAATTTGCTTAAAATCCTAATATGCTTGGTATGCAAGATTAATAATAAAACTTTCTTATGAGTGTGTTGAATACTAAGAAAAGTTTGATGCTTGATGATTGTTTTGAGATATGGAGGTAATAATATCAAAGTCGTGCTAGTTGAGTAGTTGTGAAATTGAGAAATACTTGTGTTGAAGTTTGCAAGTCCCATAGCATGCATGTATGGTAAACGTTATGCAACAAATTTGAAACATGAGGTGTTATTTGATTGTCTTCCTTATGAGTGGCGGTCGGGGATGAGCGATGGTCTTTTCCGATCAATCTATCCCCCTGGGAGCATGCGCGTAGTGCCGAGGTTTCTGATGACTTGTAGATTTTTGCAATAAGTATGTGAGTTCTTTATGACTAATGTTGAGTCCATGGATTATACGCACTCTCACCCTTCAATCCTTGCTAGCCTCTTCGGTACCGTGCATTGCCCTTTCTCACATTGAGAGTTGGCGCAAACTTCGCCGGTGCATCCAAACCCCGTGATATGATATGCCCTTTCACACATAAACCTCCTTATATCTTCCTCAAAACAACCACCATACCTACCTATTATGGCATTTCCATAGCCATTCCGAGATATATTGCCATGCAACTTTCCATCATTCCGTTCATCATGACACATTCATCATTGACATAGTATTTGTGGAAAAGCCACCGTTCATAATTCTTTCATACATGTCACTCTTGCTTCATTGCATTTCCCGGTACACCGCCGGAGGCATTCATGTAGATTCATCTTTGTTCTAGTATCGAGTTGTAATCGTTGAGTTGTAAATAAATAGAAGTGTGATGATCATCATTATTAGAGCATTGTCCCAAGTGAGGAATAAAAAAATAAAAAAAGAGAAAGGCCATAAAAAAGAGAAGGCCCAAAAAAAGGAGAAAGGCCATAAATAAGAGAAGGCCCAAAACAAATGAGAGAAAAAGAGAGAAGGGACAATGTTACTATCCTTTTACCACACTTGTGCTTCAAAGTAGCACCATGATCTTCATAGTAGAGAGTCTCTCATGTTATGACTTTCATATACTAGTGGGAATTTTTCATTATAGAACTTGGCTTGTATATTCCAACAATGGGCCTCCTCAAGTGTCCTAGATCTTCATGAGCAAGCAAGTTGGATGCACACCCACTAGTTTCTTTTGTTGAGCTTTCATACATTTATAGCTCTAGTGCATCCGTTGCATGGCAATCCCTACTCCTTGCATTAACATCATCGGTGGGCATCTCCATAGCCCATTGATTAGCCTCGTTGATGTGAGACTTTCTCCTTTTTTGTCTTCTCCACATAACCCCCTTCATTATATTCTATTCCATCCATAGTGCTATGTCCATGGCTCGCGCTCATATATTGCGTGAAAGTTTATAGGTCTGAGATTACTAAAGTATGAAACAATTGCTTGGCTTGTCATCGGGGTTGTGCATGATGAGAGCATTCTTGTGTGACGAAAATGAATTATGACTAAACTATATGATTTTGTAGGGATGAACTTTCTTTGGCCATGTTATTTTGAGAAGACATAATTGCTTAGTTAGTATGCTTGAAGTATTATCATTTTTATGTCAATATGAACTTTTGTCTTGAATCTTTCGGATCTGAATATTCATACCACAATTAAGAAGAATTACATTAAAATTATGCCAAGTAGCACTCCGCATCAAAAATTCTGTTTTTATCATTTACCTACTCGAGGACGAGCATGAATTAAGCTTGGGGATGCTTGATACGTCTCCAACGTATCTATAATTTTTGATTGCTCCATGCTATATTATCTACTGTTTTGGACTATATTGGGCTTTATTTTCCACTTTTATATTATTTTTGGGACTAACCTATTAACCGGAGGCCCAACCCAGAATTGCTGTTTTTTTGCCTATTTCAGTGTTTCGGAGAAATAGAATATCAAACAGAGTCCAAACGGAATGAAACCTTCGGGAACATGATTTTCTCATCAGATAAGACCCAGGAGACTTGGACCCTCCGTCAAGAAAGCCACGAGGCGGTCACGAGGGTGGAGGGCGCCCCCCTAGGGCACGCCCCCTGCCTCGTGGGCCCCTCGAAGCTCCACCGACGTACTCCTTCCTCCTATATATACCTACGTACCCCCAAACAATCGGGGACGAAGCCAAAAACCTAATTCCACCGCCACACATCTGTATCACGTGCGTCCTCTCGTCACTCGGGTTGGCCTTCTTGACCGTCTGGGAGCGACTTGTGAATATGTGCTTGAAGAGGCCCCAATGTGGTCGACAACCCAAGAAGTTCTCGCACATGGACATGAAAGAAGCGAGGTACACGATGGTGTTTGGAGAGAAGTGGTGGAGTTGAGCCCCGAAGAAGTTCAAGAATCCGCGAAAAAAGGGTGGGAGGCAAAGAAAACCCGCGGTCGACATGGGTGGCAAGGAGAACGCACTCACCCTCCCACGACTGCGGCTCGGTCTTGTTCCCCGGGAGCCGCACCGATTCATGGGGGATCAGTCCCCCCTCAACTAGATCGTCGATGTCATCTTGGCAGATCGTCGAGCGGATCCAGTCGCCCTGGATCCAGCCAGGCGGCAGACCGGACCTCGATGAGGATCCGCCCCAGCTGGTCCCCTTCCGTTTCGCCTTCGCCGTCTCCTTCTTTGCACGCTCCAACGCCACCGTCTTCTCCTTCCCCATGGCAGCGAATCGAGTCTGAGTGAAGCTACGAGCCGAGAGCAGAAGCAAGCGCAGCAAAGAAATCTGAGGAAGAGGAAGGGGAATGAGGGCGCACTGTTCAAAGGCCCTGGTCCGGTGCCTTATATAAGGACGCTTCCGAGTGACTGACTTGTAGGCCCGGACGATCTTATCAAATCCCGCAACAGTCGCGTGTGCGATACGTGGAGAAAAAGGTGGCACAGGGATCGAGGCAACCTGCCTAATCCGTCCCGATTACCACGGCCTTCCCCGCCTGGTGCGCTTCCCAAAATTCGAATCCCGTGAGATCCGCGGATGGCAGAACAACCCGCCAGACGGAAGATTTTTTCCATATCAACACTCGAAACTTAACAACGAAAGTTCACTCGACAAAACCAAGAATGGATCAAGGCGACTGAACAAGCAGTTGAAGCCATCGTGAAAGTTATTCGACCTCCGGGCGAGATATTCTTAAAGCACAAAAGTTGAATCAGAGGGGTAATCAACTCCTTCTCCACTCGAACCCTGAACCATTTGGGGGCTAATGATGAAGCCATGTACCTAGGGTAGGGTCATGGACCTGTCCTAGACACCCTCCCCTAGGACATCACCCTAAAGCCAGGACCATCCAAAGGGTACCATCATCCACTCGACCACAGATGTTCCACTCGGAAGAATCAATGTCACTCGACCGTCACAAAAGTCACTCGACAGGCAGGAGAGCTAAAGCCACTCTGCATGAACAACGGTCGAGCATTTACTTGTAGGCTTAATTGTCATTTATAGCACTTAAATACAGGCGTTACTGATGACCCACAAGTATAGGGGATCTATCGTAGTCCTTTCGATAAGTAAGAGTGTCGAACCCAACGAGGAGCAGAAGGAAATGATAAGCGGTTTTTAGCAAGGTATTCTCTGCAAGTACTGAAATAAGTGGTAACAGATAGTTTTGTGATAAGATAAATGGTAACGAGCAACAAGTAACAAAAGTAAATAAAGTGCAGCAAGGTGGCCCATTCCTTTTTGTAGCAAAGGACAAGCCGGAACAAACTCTTATAATAGGAAAAGTGCTCCTGAGGACACATGGGAATATCGTCAAGCTAGTTTTCATCATGTTCATATGATTCGCGTTCGATACTTTGATAATTTGATATGTGGGTGGACCGGTGCTTGGGTGCTTTTCTTACTTGAACAAGCGTCCCACTTATGATTAACCTCTATTGCAAGCATCCACAACTACAACAAAAGTATTAAGGTAAACCTAACCATAGCATGAAACATGTGGATCCAAATCAGCCCCTTACGAAGCAACGCATAAACTAGGGTTTAAGCTTCTGTCACTCTAGCAACCCATCATCTACTTATTACTTTCCAATGCCTTCCTCTAGGCCCAAATAATGGTGAAGTGTTATGTAGTCGACGTTCACATAACACCACTAGAGGCTAGACAACATACATCTTATCAAAATATCAAACGAGTACCAAATTCACATGACTACTAATAGCAAGACTTCTCCCTTGTCCTCAGGAACAAACGTAATTACTCACAAAGCATATTCATGTTCATAATCAGAGGGGTAATACTATGCATATAGGATCTGAACATATGATCTTCCACCAAATAAACCAACTAGCATCAACTACAAGGAGTAATCAACACTACTAGCAACCTACTAGCACCAATCCCGGACTTTGAGACAAGAATTGGATACAAGAGATGAACTAGGGTTTGGAGATGAGATGGTGCTGGTGAAGATGTTGATGGAGATTGCCCTCTCCCGATGAGAGGAGCGTTGGTGATGACGATGGTGATGATTTCCCCCTTTGGGAGGGAAGTTTCCCCGGTAGAACAGCTCTGCCGGAGCTCTAGATTGGATCCGCCAAGGTTTCGCCTCGTGGCGGCGGAGTCTCGTCCCGAAAAGTTCCTTCTTATTTTTTTCACATCGAAAGACTTCATATAGGAGAAGATGGACGTCGGAGAGCCACCAGGGGGCCCATGAGGTAGGGGGCGCGCCCTAGGGGGGGCGCCCCCACCCTCGTGAGCAGGGTGTGGGCCCCCTGGCCTTCATCTTTGGCGAGGATTTTTCTTTATTTATTTTAAGACGTTCCGTGGAGTTTGAGGACTTTTGGAGTTGCGCGGAATAGGTCTCTAATATTTGCTCCTTTTCCAGCCCAGAATTCCAGCTGTCGGCATTCTCCCTCCTTATGTAAACCTTGTAAAATAAGAGAGAATAGCCATAAGTATTGTGACATAAAGTGAAATAACAGTCCATAATGCAATAAATATCGATATAAAAGCATGATGCAAAATGGACGTATCAACTCCCCCAAGCTTAGACCTCGCTTGTCCTCAAGCAAAAAGCCGATAACAATAAATATGTCCTCATGTTTAGAGGTAGAGGTGTCGATACAAATAAAATACGAACATGAAGGCATCATGATTATTCTCATAACAGCAATATATATAGATTTTGTCATATGATTACTTATGTTCAAGTGATGATCTATTCACAATGCAAAAGTATAAATCATAAACCTTATTGGGCTCCGACAAACCATAATCTCAGTCATTGAAGCAATTGCAATTTATCATAACATCGGAAAGAGTCTATGTCAGAGCTAAAAAGCAAGTCCACATACTCAACTATCATTTAGTCCTCCATAATTGCTAACGCTCACGCAATACTTGTGGTTATGAAGTTTTAATCGGACACAGAGAAAGATAGGGGCTTATAGTTTTGCCCCACAACCTTTTACCTCAAGGGTAATGTCAACAATAATGGTTCATGCTACCCTACATCCAATTAGATATATATATATATATATAGTGTTACTATTCATCACCCAGGGTGCAGAATAAGTTATTCTTCACCTGAGGTAATCTTACGATCATTTCATAATTAAATTACGTTTGAAATTCAAATAGTTACATTTCTATTGATTCACTACGTAAAATTTGACATAAGAAAATAAAAATATAGGTCATAAGACAAGAAAATTTGCAGTTTATGTGTATTTTAGACTATGTTTTTATGTTTGTAATTTTACATAACATAAAATATTTTTTACGGCGAATATATATTTTCTTACGGTCTCTTTTTGCGTCGGAAATAAGACAAAACTTACGGAACGTAAAATTACGGTGCATTGATGGTAAAATAGAGGGGGGGGGGTGAAGAATAACTATTCCTCACCCAGGGTGACGAATAGCGCGACCCTATATATATATATATCATGTTCTTTCCAACATGCTGAGCTTGCCAAAGGATAAAATGAAAAAGAAAAGGTGAAGATCACCATGACTCTTGCATCAGGTAGAAGATAATAATAAAGGATAGGCCCTTCGCAGAGGGAAGCAGAGGTTGCCATGCGCTTTTATGGTTGGATGCATAAAATCTCAATGCGAAAGAACGTCACTTTATATTGCCCCTTGTGATATGAACCTTTATTATGCAGTCTGTCGCTTTTATTACTTCCACATCACAAGATCGTATAAAGCTTATTTCTCCCTCACCAATCAATCATACATATTTAGAGCAACTTTTATTGCTTTGCACCGATGACAACTTACTTGAAGGATCTTACTCAATCCATAGGTAGATATGGTGGACTCTCATGGAAAAACTGGTTTAAGGGTATTTGGAAGCACAAGTAGTATTTCTACTTAGTGCTGAGAATTTGGCTAGCATGAGGGGGAAAGGCAAGCTCAACAAGTTAGAGGATCCATGACAACATACTTTATCTCAGATATAAGAAAGGCATAACTCATTACGTTGTCTTCCTTGTCCAACATCAACTCTTTAGCATGTCATATTTTAATGAGTGCTCCCAATCATAAAAGATGTCAATGATAATATATCTATATGTGAAAACCTCTCTTTCCTTATTACTTCCTATTAATTGCAATAATGACCAAAGCTATGTCTACCAACTCCCAACAACTTTTAATCATCATACTCTTTCTATGTGAAGTCATTACTCTCAATAAGATCAATATGAACTTTTTGTTTCTTTTTATTCTTTTTCTCTTTTCTTTTATTCACCCAAGATCATGGCAAAATAATAAAGCCCTTGACTCAACACTAATCTTTATTATATATAGTTCACGGACTCGATTACAAAGAGAGATCAAAAAGCAAAACTCAAAACTAGATCATGCCATAAACTTTATTCTACTAGATCAAGATACTACTAATAGGATCGAACTAAGAAAAACGATAAAGATAGGAGTTGTGATGGTGATACGATACCGGGGCACCTCCCCCAAGCTTGGCAGTTGCCAAGGGGAGTGCCCATACCCATGTGATTATATCTCCTTGATTGGTGAAGAAGGTGGTGGTGATGTTGGCTTAGCTGATGGCTTAGGCTTCTCCCTTAATTTGTGCTTGAGGACGGCATTTTGATCCCTCAGATCATCAATCTCCCACTCCAGGGTTAATATCTTTATGCATAGGTCCTGCTTATTTTCCTGCAAGAGACGAAAAGGGATAAACTCGAACTTGGGTTTCTTTACCCTATCAGGGAGGCTTGACTTTTTGAACTCCACGTGCATGTCCCCAGGTTGAGGTAATGGTGCTTCATCTTCATCTGAACTCGTCTCCTCCTTCCCCTTGGGTTCATAGTCCTCTTCTTCCTCCGTGGTCCATCCATCATGTTCCACATCTCCATAGACTTTGGGATTTGCTAAGTAATCATCCACATAGCTTTCTCCTTCTGAATCCTGGGAAGACATGTTGATTTAATCTGCAACGGGACAGCCCGAAACAAAAACAGAGGATATTGCGTGATACGGGAGTTGATACGTCTCCAACGTATCTATAATTTTTTATTGCTCCATGCTATATTATCTACTGTTTTGGACTATATTGGGCTTTATTTTCCACTTTTATATTGTTTTTGGGACTAACCTATTAACCGGAGGCCCAACCCAGAATTGATGTTTTTTGCCTATTTCAGTGTTTCGGATAAACAGAATATCAAACGGAGTCCAAACGGAATAAAATCTTCGGAAACGTGATTTTCTCACCGAACGTGATCCAGGAGACTTGGACCCTACTGCAAGGGATCAAAGAGGTGGTCACGAGGGTGGGGGCGCCCCCTGCCTCGTGGGCCCCTCGGTGCTCCACCGACGTACTCCTTCCTCCTATATATACACACGTACCCCCAAATGATCAGAACAGGAGTCAAAAACCTAATTCCACCGCCGCAACTTTCTGTATCCACGAGATCCCATCTTGGGGCCTGTTCCGGAGCTCCGCCGGAAGAGGGCCGTCATCACGGAGGGCTTCTACATCATCCTAGCCCCTCCGATGAAGTGTGAGTAGTTTACCTCAGACCTTCGGGTCCATAGTTAGTAGCTAGATGGCTTCTTCTCTCTCTTTGAATCTCAATACAAAGTTCTCCCCCTCTCTCATGGAGATCTATTCGATGTAATCTTCTTTTTGCGGTGTGTTTGTTGAGACCGATGAATTGTGGGTTTATGATCAAGTCTATCTATGAATAATATTTGAATCTTCTCTGAATAGTTTTATGCATGATTGGTTATCTTTGCAAGTCTCTTCGAATTATCCGTTTGGTTTGGCCAACTAGATTGGTAGTTCTTGCCATGGGAGAAGTGCTTAGCTTTGGGTTCGATCTTGCGGTGTCCTTACCTAGTGACAGAAGGGGCAGCAAGGCACGTATTGTATCGTTGCCATCGAGGATAACAAGATGGGGTTTATTTCATATTGCATGAATTTATCTCTCTACATCATGTCATCTTGCTTAAAGCGTTACTCTGTTTTTAACTTAATACTCTAGATGCATGCTGGATAGCGGTCGATGAGTGGAGTAATAGTAGTAGATGCAGAATCGTTTCGATCTACTTGTCACGGACGTGATGCCTATATACATGATCATGCCTAGATATTCTCATAATTATGCACGATTCTATCAATTGCTCAACAGTAATTTTTTCACCCACCGTAGAATATTTATGCTCTTGAGAGAAGCCACTAGTGAAACCTATGGCCTCCGGGTCTATTCTCATCATATCAATCTCCATCACTTTTATATTGTTTTGCTATTTACTTTGCTTTACTTTTTACTTTGCATCTTTATATCAAAAATACCAAAAATATTCTATCTATCAGATCTCACTCTCGTAAGTGACCGTGAAGGGCTTGACAACCCCTAATCGCGTTGGTTGCGAGTAGCTATCGCTTTGTGCAGGTACGAGGGACTTGAGCGTGGGCTCCTATTGGATTGATACCTTGGTTCTCAAAAACTGAGGGAAATACTTACGCTACTCTGCTTCATCATCCCTTCCTCTTCGGGGAAAACCAACGCAAGCTCAAGACGTAGCAAGAAGGATTTCTGGCGCTGTTGCCGGGGAGTCTACGCAAAAAGTCAATATACCAAGTACCCATCACAATCCCTATCTCTCGCATTACATTATTTGCCATTTGCCTCTCGTTTTCCTCTCCCCCCAATTCACCCTTGTCGTTTTATTCGCCCTCTCTCTCTCTCTATCCTCCCTCTCTGTTTGCCTCTTTTGTCCGCTTGCTTTTTGTTTGCTCGTGTGTTAGATTGCTTGTTTGTCGCAATGGCTCAAGATACTACTAAATTGTGTGACTTCACCAATACCAATAATAATGATTTCCTTAGCACTCCGATTGCTCCTCTTACCGATGCTGAATCTTGTGAAATTAATACTGCTTTGTTGAATCTTGTTATGAAAGATCAATTTGCCGGCCTTCCTAGCGAAGATGCCGCTACTCATCTGAATAGCTTCGTTGATTTATGTGATATGCAAAAGAAAAAAAGATGTCAATAATGATGTCGTTAAATTGAAGCTATTTCCCTTTTCGCTTAGAGATCGTGCTAAAGCTTGGTTTTCGTCTTTGCCTAAGAATAGTATTGATTCATGGAACAAGTGCAAAGATGCTTTTATCTCTAAGTATTTTCCTCCCGCTAAGATCATCTCTCTTAGAAATGATATTATGAACTTTAAACAACTTGATCATGAACATGTTGCACAAGCTTGGGAGAGAATGAAATTAATGATACGTAATTGCCCTACTCATGGTTTGAATTTGTGGATGATTATACAAATTTTTTATGTCGGGTTGAATTTTGCTTCTAGAAATCTTTAAGATTCGGCCACGGGAGGCACTTTTATGAAAATCACTTTAGGAGATGCTACTAAACTCCTAGATAATATTATGGTTAATTATTCTCAATGGCATACTGAAAGAACTTCTAATAAAAAGGTGCATGCGATAGAAGAAATTAATGTATTGAGTGAAAAGATGGATGAACTTATGGAATTATTTGCTACTAA